>NW_028321927.1:0-307158 GCF_036245765.1 Copidosoma floridanum | reverse complement strand
AGAGGGGCGTCAATTTTGGCTGCAGCTTTTTGTATGTGCATATGAATATATATATTATCGCACGTTAAACGTCAGAGGCCTTGGCAGTTGTATGAGGGACAGGTGATTTATGTCACTCAGCAGGTCGAGAGATCGAATGATTTTTCTTGTTATAGTAATTTAAACTTCATAAATTTGTTTATAAGAAATAAGATAACAAGCGTTATTTAATCAAGTTAAATGATCTGTTTATTCACAATAATACAATTTTTCAGTAAATTAAACAATTAAAAAAAATTAATAAAAAAATAAGAGAAAAAAGATGAGAGGTGCAAACAAAACAAGAAAAATAGATTGCATACATAGGTGTGTTTGTTGGCCTGTGATTTGTGGCGCTGGGATAAAGAAGGGATTATTTTTTATAAACCATATTCGAAAATATCTGTTCTTCGTCAACTTATTTACAAACAAAAGGCAGAAAATCACGACATAGCTTGAATACTCATGAAAATAATGACAGAAGAAGACAAAATATCCAAAAGTTCCGGTCGCAGGGGAAAAAAGGTACTCGGTCAAGCTCGCGTTAACGCTGGTATGGTGGGAGGAAAAAGCTCTTTAGTTTGAGTAGATTGGCCGTGATATTTAAAGGGTAGAAGTGAAAGTAGCTCGTATTTGCTACGAGTAGATACGTGGTCCTGCCTAGGGTTGTGATTGGTTGGAACAATTTGCTCCAACGGTTGATTAACCTCATGTGGTGGTGGTAGTCCTGATATTAAAAATGGCTCAATATATTATTTATTTTATACTAAGGTATTAATATTTCAAATCTCTGGCATATAAATTGTTTTATTTCATGGAATATTTCTCGTTGTACGCAGTAAGCCAATGAAACAGTTTAGGTAGAAAACGAAAAATTACTACGACTTTTTTATTTTTTTGAATACGCTTATAAAGTGAGATATTTGTTTAATCTCAAATCGATATAACGTTTTGTTAAAGTTTTCCACATTAAATAACAAGGATTCTTTTGAATCACTTGCACTTGCATAACTTATTATTCTAAAGTTATTTAAATCTCACATCTTCCAGACCTAAAAACTCACGTCTGGATCTCATTATCATTGTTTCTATCTTAAATAAGGGGAAAAAAGTAAAAAATCTAGTACCATGAAAAACAAAAATGTCATAACAAAAATTGTTGTTTAGTAATTAGGATGTAGTTTAACAAAAAATATAACTACAGTAGTGATGCATACAAATTAATTCAATTTCAAAAAAGTAAAATAGAATATTTCCTTCAATTTTATTTAATACATGCTGCACAAAATAATTTGGTGTTTTATTGCTTATTTTTAGATAGCTGTCAATATCTTCTTCCGATTTTTGTGGCTTTTCCTTGCCAGAGAAGTAGCCACGTGCTCACAAAATGTGGTAGTCTCACAAACACTATGTGGTAGGCTCCAAACATAAAAAATCCTCGACACCAACAAATAAATGGCTTGTAATTTTATTCAAACGCTCAAAAAAAAGCGTTCAATCAATGACATGATTTACTTACAAAAGGGTTAGCGCTTGATCCAAAAAACAGATGGTAGGAAAAATAAACGTAAAACAAAAACACGGGCAGGACATATACAAACTGATATAAATAAATTATAAGTAGAGCTGCGTAGTACAGTAGTAAAATTCAATTGACATGCACATAGTACGCATTGGTACTATCACACTTCTTGGGCTCAACTCTATATAGTGTCGCTTCTTTGATGTATGCTAGATAGAGCTATAGGAAACTCAGACATCGGAAGGGAAAAGCTCAGAAAAATGTTTCTGATAGTGTGTGGGCTGTTTTAATTATATATGTCCTTAACCGCAGAATAGGATGGGTGCGTTGGGAGAAGAACTTTATACATATCTGTGTATATAGTATAGAGCCCCAATATTGTATCAAGTACTATATCTATGGAAGATTTAGTAATGGCACTTTTTTTATTATACAGGTAGGAGCTTACAAAAAATTTCTAAATGTTTAAGTCAATGCAGATAGGTAATATAGGATTGATTTTTATATTACATGCGATTTTTTGACAACAACTTTAGCTACCAAATACGTGAAATCGCACGTGGTGTGTTTTAGTAGACCGTATTATGGAGTAACGGAGAATACCACGTCAATTGTTAATGTAATTTGAACTCAACCCTCATTTTAAAACTAATCTGTTTGTATCTTCCAGCCATACAAAAAAAAAAAAGGTTTAAAGGCAGTCGGGGTCAAATTGAGAAATTAAATGAAAACTATTTGCCTAAATAAACCAGTATAAATTTGAGGTTTTTATTCCAGAAAAAATGTTTATACGGTCAATCATGAATGATCTTTTCAATTATTGCAAAGAAAGACCATTTCTTAACCATAACCATAAAAAAACTGTAATTACCTATCAGACTCGGAACACTTTCTTTCTTAAAAAAATGACGGCTTTTTCAATTGTAACGAGGCCGGAACTTCACTAACTCTATAACGAAAAAAAACTGATTTGTAAGTAGCAGTTCAGAATAATTATAATTTTTAATGTAGATTAATAAAAATCTCTCATATTTTAATAATTTTTTTTTTCAGTGTGTAATATTTCACTTAGTGTCTATATGACGGAGATAATTTAACTTTATTTAAATATTTAATGATACCAATGCTCATTTAAATTTAGAGAGAATAGTTTATAGAATCATAAGTCATTGCTGAACAAACTTCTGATAAATAGAACAAACATAGACGAGAAAAATTGTAATTCCTAAAGCTGTTTTTTCGCGGAGTACAAATTACCTGACCTTTTAACTAACGAAAGCTTCAATAACCATCATAAAGTTTAATCATGCCCAAATTTAATGACAAAGAATATTTTTTCATTCATTAATCAGATTAACAGACGGTTTTTACTTATTCTACAACATTATGAAAATTAAAAATTTTAAAAATAAATAAACCCATAATTCGTATTATAGAAAATTAAACAAACAAACGAAGATATAAGTACACGACGTAATAAATGTACACCAAATTTTTATGTAGCATTAAACACATGGAAATCATACTATAAACAAAGTTTTGTGAATTTTTGAATTCTATTTGGTAGTTAATACTGTGGTATAGCGTTTAAGAATGTAATACAGTTTTAAAGTTAACTTTTTACTTTAACAAAAAACTAATGGAATACCAAGTAACAGTTCAATATCGAGTACTAGTTACACATAAATTGGTCAGAATAATTCCTAAAATATATAATTTAAATTGTTTAGTGAACTTCAGAAACATGATTAAATTAACATACAACCAATTAACTGTTGTAAATAAACGAGTAAGTTATTCGATATATAACTTAAGTTGCTACTTAATTTTTTGTGTTACCCAAACATTTAAATAGTTTAGTATTTAAAAAAATGATAATATACATTGCTGAAAAGTTGCTTGTTATATAAAGTGTATCTCCAATAGAAAGTAGCTTTAAGCCTATATGGTGCATTGCTTTGAAATTTTGTCATGTATTGGTTTCTTTGCAACTTGTCCTACGACGATTGGCTTTCGTTTTGTTTGTTTTCGGAAATACAAATAAAATGAGGAGAAGTTGGAAAGGGGTTGACTGTGTCGATGGGCGTGACTTTTTTCCCACTCCATAGCCAGAAAATTTTGGTGGTGGGAAAGGGGATTCCAAGCCCTTCAAGGCATAGCCCTACCACGTCACTGTCTCGCAGTGCGTCAGCTAGACAACACCTCAACCCCAAGTGATTACTGTGTTCTACGTTTCCTATACAGTTTGTCAAAGGAATTTAGTGCTCAAATCGATATTTATCCGTGAAAAGTGTCCTGTGAATCTCGAGAACCCAAACTCCCAGCATCAAAAGATCGTCCAATTCCAGCCGTACCCAGCTTTATCTGAGGAGATTTCGAAAGTCATTGTTTGCGTCACGAGAATCAAGTTAACAAGTAAGTACGTGATTAAATTCTCTCTCTGGCAGAAATAGATTTATTTCGCTCTTATTAAAGTCTTTTTGTTTTCTCTTGAATGATGCACTTTTTTGATACATATTAAGCTGAGCAATGCACGCTATATAACTGAAAGCTTTTGTCGAAGTTATGTCTTAAAGAAAATAATTTTTTCTATTATTATTACTTCTTTGCTTATTGTTATTATAACACGTGGCCCCTATGAAAAATACAATTTTCTATTTCTTTCTCGTAAGCGTGTGTGAAAGAAAAAAAACATTTGACATAAATTCTTATTTATAAAATGCAGTGAGTTTCAAGAAAAGCTTAAAGTTTTCTATGTGAGAGGATAATAGAGGGCGTTTCGTACACATTAACGTAGAAATTTACAGTAAACATTACTTCAACATAATTTCTTTGTTTTTTTTAAAAACAGCGTTAACTTAACTCAACAAGCATAATTAAGCTTTTTTTTTTATTTAGAAATTTTATGTAAAACTAATAAAATGTTACCAATAGTTACGGAGACCTCGGAAGGCACTTTAACATTGTTTTGCATCCTAAATAATGAATTACAAAAAAGTTTATTCTTATTTTTCTACTTATTTCATCACAGCTTCCCCATCTAATGAAGATTAACAATATAATGTTTTACTAAAAACTTTAAAAAATTGTATATAGATGTCAACTGTTTAAAAAATCTAAAAATCTGACGTTACTAACATTTGAATAATGTCTTAGCCTTGAATGCTTTTGAAACATTTAAGTTTGTTTCGTGCACCTCATTTTTTCCGTAACTAATTATCCGTTACTTATTAGAGTACAATAACAAGCAGAATAACATTAAAGATTTAAAAATAGTAAGTTATACGTATTTTTACGATGTCAAGAAGTGGTAAGCTTAAAAAAATAGTACTTGAAAAAGCCAAGAAGTTGAGAAATTCGATGAAATTTGTAAAATTAGAATTTGGACGAATTTAGATGCATATATTTACGTATACCTTACTTAATCAAAAATCAAAAATAAAGAAAGTCAAGCTTTTCAAATATTTTTTATAGTTTTGTTAAGTAACTTTCGTAACAAATTATGTCAAAAAAATGGTAAAAAGGGTTAAAAATCCTATAATTTGGTTTTAAAGTAAGAGTGTAGATATGTATAAAATTGTATAAAAAATTATGTGCCACACAATTATACAACAAAAGCATATTCAAGATTTCTTGATTAAAGTATACATACTTCCGGAAAATATTTTATTTCTATTGAGATTGAAAAAATAATAATTTGAGATTTGTTAATGCTCAATTTCTAAGCACATTATCTACTATTTTACAAAATATAAAGTAAATTTTGTAATTTATTTAGGATTACTAAAAGAATGTTAACTATAATGAAAATATGATAGCGTTACAAAAGTTAAAAATAAGAATATAGAAATGCGACTTTCACAAATTTCATACTTGATTAATTTTAGACTATAAATACTATATTACGCACCAAGGGAGCAAAAAATGGCATTCCTTCCCGGGTGTGTAATTGCCTCCTGAACCGAAGGCGAGGCAAACACCCGGGAGATGATTTGATGACCCGTACTTTGTTCCCGAGACCCGTATACGATTTTTTCTCTTCCTCCTCTAAAAATACGACGTTTTTCCCTGATTTGAGGGAGAAAAGTGCAACATAAGGTTTTTGCCTCTCAGGTCAAAATCGTATTTACTGCTTATTAGAAACAGTATTTTAGCATGCTCTGCGAGGAAATTGCCTCCCGAGCCGTAGGTGAGGGTGGGAACCACGCAGAGGATGGCACAATACTTTTCCTATGAGTAGTGCATGCGATTTTTTACCTGGGGGGAATGTGGCACTTTGCTCCCCGAAATCAAGAACCAAAGTCTTACTTTCGGCAGAGGAACAAGAAAAAAAAATTGTACTGCTGTATAAATATTGTAAATTAAATTAAATAAAATATTTGTTTCACTATGCGTTAGTAGTTGTACTCACGTAAAATAGTCTTGCGTTCACTAACTCGTACAGAGTACGTTTATACAATGATTTTATTTAATTCTGTGAGTAAACGTGTATATTTTCTCAATCTATTTTCAGTTAAAAATGATGAAGCTAACTAGCCTCGTTGTAATATTCGCCGTTGTTTTATTCATGCCATGTGATTCAGCGAAAAACATGGAAAGTCAAGTTCCTGTAATTTTGGATGTACAAAAGTTCTATGCGACCACCAGCATAGGAATTATTTATAGGAACAACGAAGGTGAGTAAAAGTAAAGCGATTATAATAATTATTAATAGTAAATATCAGCAATTTTTCTTTAAATTCACAGATATACATTCGGTGATTAACATGGTTAAAGAATTTTCGCGTAAAATGGTATACTCCGTAGCTTCGACTATATCGGATCTTCCAGAAAAGTATCCGAAACTAAGAAATTACTCAAAAACCCTTTTCGTGGCGTTTTTAAATACTGACAATGATTTCGAAAAATTTACGCGTTTCTCGAGGCATCATAATCTTTCGCCTCACGTATGGTTATTGTTATTCCGGCCTGCCGTTACTGAACAAATTGATAGCACTTGCCGATATCCTAAAAAGAATTACCTTCACTTGAATATGGAAAGTGAAGTCTTAATAAAATGCGGAAACAATAAAAACATTCATGAATGGTTCGCTGTCGGGCCCCAAAATGAATTACAAGTTAATAAATTATTCGAGTGGAGCAAGAAGGATGGATTGACCGTAATAGACAAACGAGCTTTTGTTCAGAGGCGAAAGAATTTAAGTGGGGCGTCGGCTACAATTATCGCTGAGGTAACGAATTTGTTGAGTAAAAAATTTGGTTTATTTTAAAATACCACAATTATTGCAATTAAAAAACTAAAATTTTTTTCTACAATTTTCGTAGTCTTTTTCGTTTTATTCATCAGTAGTTAAAGATTTTGCATTAAGAACAGGATTGGCCTATAAGTATAAAAATGATTCCCATGTCAAGAAAGAATCAAATGAAAGTGTCAATAATACATCAATTGATTCTACAAAATTATTAAATGAGAGTATTATTTTCTCTGGCGAGTATTTGAGTGAAAAAAATTTAGATAAATATGACATAACGATTGAAGTTATGGATTTTCAAGATACATTATACTATAAATTACCAGGTACTATGGAGATTCCATGGAAAGCTTTTTTTGAGGTAAAATATTTCAACTGAAGAATATTTATGACTTTAATTTCATGTAACGTTTTATCTTGTTTATTAAACAGGTTTTTAGCAAACGCATTTGGATTTTCTTGATTATACTCGTACCTGTTTCTTCAGTATTATTTGGTGTGATTTTAGTATTACATAAAGATAGAAGAGGATTCGTTCATAAATTGTCAGACGGTTTTTTAAATGTATGGCGAATCTTTGTGCATCAGGAGTTTACAGGTAAACTATTAAGGAAGATTTCTTATAAAAATACAAACACGAGGTTAATATTACGTTATTTTATACTACTTCGTTCAAGGTTTTTTTGATTATTTACATCCATTAAATAAAATTATCAAAGGGTTGTACATTTCGAGCGGTACTATTTTTATTAGTTATTTCTCTTATGTTTCTTGAAACAAAATTATGGACTAGTTCATAGGACGTTAATCCTATAAATTTTAATACATTTTTTAAAGTAATAATCATTTACGAAATAATACGAACGTGAAGTAAGTGACGGAGGACTCACTATCGACTCTTTTAATTTTTATTTTCATGTATTAGATCACTAATATATTTTCATGCATTTAATTTTTTTCACTGTGGCATCATTGTGCATCATGTGATGCCTTTCTCTTTGATAATAATATATTCTTATAGCTCTCTAGCCTTTTTTTTTCTTTAAGTAGTTTTTCAACGTATACCTAAGAAAATCCACAAAAAGTGTTCTAATTCGATCCCCCATTTAAATAAAAAAATTTTTTTGAGGCATACTATTGAAACTGGGCCCATTTTACTTGTAATGTCATGGGCTACAAAGAAAAAAAATTTGATCATGGATTTGAGTCAGAGTAACACCCTTTTTTGTGGTTTACGTACTATTATGCATATAATATAGATGCTACTATTGACTATAGATTACAGATTTCATGCTTTTTGTATATAATAACAACATTTTTGAGCTTGAATAAGTTACGGTTAAGCGTATAAAATGTACTGTTAAAATAAAACTAGAATAACTGAGATTAGTTGTTTGAGTAGCTAATTCATTTTGCTCTCTTTTCACTGTTATGTAAACTTAAAAATTGAATGTATGAAATCAAAACAAAGAAATTGGGTCTGGATTATAAAAAATAATTGAATATTACAAATTACCTCAAGAATACTGATTTTATTGTACTCTATGTTGTTTGTGTCGATAGCGTTGAACACGTATGACTCAAAAATTGATATACGCAAGTACACGAAAGACATTTAAAATTTTTTAACATCCATCGCTTTTTCATAAAAATTTTTATGCTCGCAAGATAATCTGCTATGAGGTAAAAATTTTCAAAACAAGCTTAAGTCAATGTGACACAATTTCCTGTTATATACACAAAAAAGTTGTATCAATTTATTGTATAATCCCACATTGTTTGTGACATTATCAATAAAATAAACCATACATTGAAGGTGTGCCTCAAAAAAAAAATGTTTTTGATACAAATTTTGAAAGTACGTTCATGACATGCAAAAACAAATTTCTAAGTTAAAATATTATATTTTTTTAAATGAGTTGACCATTTGTCTAAAATATTAAGTAATAATAATTTTTACCATCCCGCCCCGACCAAAAATCTGTAAATTTTAAAAAATTACAAAATTAAAATCCAAATTAATAATATATTTTATAATTAGGTTTTATATTTAAGTAACCTAAATATTAAAGTCCCTCGGGCCCGGTGCTTTTCTTGGTGACAGGCAACATCAGATACAAAACCAACACTGCGATTGGCGCCCTAGGTAATAAAAACAATTTTTGCAACTTGTACCTAAACATAAAAAACACCTGCGCCAATTGAGCATGTAAGTCGTACTTGGTGACCTATAACGTACACAATGGACATAATTTTGGAGAAATAAAAGAAACCTTAGAACGTTGAGTCGAAAAATACTTCCTCTAGATTTCAATTTACATTCTTGAAAATTAGTTCCTCTAGATTTCAATTCATATTTTTGCAAAATACGAACCAAGATTTTTTTTAAAAAACAAACTTATACATAAAAAGAAATATAAGTTTTCGTTGTACAATCGCCATCATGTTAGGGGCTATTCAGCGGCCAGCGGGACCTGCAAAGTTGGGTTTGAGGGTCTGTAGGGTTATCAGGTTGGATGGTAATGGTGTGGCATAAGCTATTTTCTTACCAGGGAAATGTAAAGGTCCAAATATCACTAAAAACGCCCCGAGGTAGAGATAATAAGTTAATTCATGATTACCGAATAATGACAAGTAAATTTTATTTATGAATACATTATAATAATACACATAAGTTAGATTAGATTTTACTGATGTTAACAGAATATTGCGGTTTTCATTGAAAAGGGATGAGGAATTTCTCACATCATCTTCGGGTTGGCTGGCCAAGTACAACCATAAATTTTTTGACACTTATAATTATAGACGTATACATAATTGCTATTTGCTTTTAAATTTAACGTGCTCTAACTGGTTCGAAAATTAATTGTGTTCGTACAATGAGTGTAATCTAAAAAATCTCTTGCGTGAAGGGCAGGATTGTTGTATGTTTGAGCCCAAAATTTGAACGACGTTTTTCTTTTTGAGGGCGAAAAGTGATAGATTATGTCTGTGGGTATTTTTTGCCTGCTTAACATTTTACACTTCAGAGCAGAGGGGACTCCAGGTGATTTAAGGGCACGAAGTGAAACACATCGCTGTGAGAGTGAAGACAGCCAGCGCGCTTGACGGGAACGTTTAGAAACGCTGGCTGGATAGTGGATGACCTTGGCGATGCCAAACCTAGAAAAAATATTTATTACAATTAATATAATTTCTGTATGGTTGAGTAAGTGTTTTTAAAAGATGATGTTATCCATATTCTTGACTTCAAATAATATGTAAAGTGATTTTAGTGGGTGTATAACAAATACGCCTATAACAAAGTTGAGCAGAATAACCTCGATGCTACTACTAAAATAAAACATGACGTCAATTTTTATGTATCTGACAATCCAAAAAACACAAAAAGGTTAGTTTGACATTTGATAGCGGATTTAGCATCACAGAAGTCGTCCACTATCCAGCCAGCGTTGCAAAAACTTGACGACTAAAGCGCTGGCTATCTTCACTTTCACAGCGAATAGTAAGAAATAGTAGTTTTTGTCATAGAGCCGTTATTATTATCGTTTCGCAAAATTGCCAAAAAAGTTGTAAAAGATAAAAACTACTATGATGCTTATTTTACTTAAAAGAGAAGCTAGCAATTTTGCGAAAGAGGCAAAAAGTAATCGGAAACAATAACAATGAATATTACACTACTTTTTGTATCAATACATGGTACTACTAGACAAGTGAATTTTAAAAAATAAAATTCGACTTTACTTTTAAAGTCCCCTATAAACCTCGATTAAACTACAATTTAATTTAATTTATAACTTACATTTGATAAATTGGAAAACCATTGATTATAATTATCGAAGTTTTCAAAATATACAACTTCAATCTTTTTATTCATCATATATTATTGAATATAATTAAGGATTCGTAAAATTTTTACACGATTGCTCAACTATACTTATATTTTTTTTAATTTACAGATGTACAATTCAATTCCGTATCTTCAAAAATGGCAAGGCTGTCGCTATATCTGACAGCATTCATTATTATTTCCATGTACGCAGGCTGTTTTACAAGCTTTGCTACAGTTTCAATACCACACATTCCATTTAGAAATGCGCGTGAATTTCTAGAGGACAAAACATATCAACTGATTATTTTAAAAAACTCTGATGATTTAAAGTACTTTTCGGTAATTTAATCAAGTTTCAACCAAAAGTATTTTTTTCATTATATTAAAAAACCTTATCGTATGACGTTTTATTAGAGCTCAGTGGACAATATAAACGACGAACTAAGATTATTTTTGAAGGATGAAAATAGTCTACCTACAACCCAAGAGGATGCTTTAAAGCAGGTGCTGTAAAATATTAAGTTTGTGTGTTGGTTGTTTTTAAAAACATTAAACAATGAAATATCTTTTACTATAATATATAAAACTTGTTTCTAACATTTATTCGTATACAATTTTGTAACTTTACTTGAAATGGTGGTAAAACTGTTTGTCGAAGGA
Source organism: Copidosoma floridanum (assembly GCF_036245765.1). Taxonomy (NCBI): domain Eukaryota; kingdom Metazoa; phylum Arthropoda; class Insecta; order Hymenoptera; family Encyrtidae; genus Copidosoma; species Copidosoma floridanum. The sequence goes on along the minus strand of NW_028321927.1, from coordinate 295,874 downwards.
TACTTATTTGCGATTCTTGAGTAAAAAAATTTTCGGAATGGATATAAATTCTATGGAAGTGATTAATATATATGTGTGTGTGGGCGCGCTCACGTGTATGTGTGTGTCCATATGTAAGTGTAAGTCTAGCTTACCAAATTACAGCAATTTTAACAATTTTTGAAAGCTATTAAGAGTTAATCAATAAAAATCGATTATTTATTGGCACAGAAATCATTCAAAATTTTTTTTATAATTTCAGATATGCAATGACAGAGTAGCTTTTTATTCGTCTAGCATATTACGGAAATCCAGAACTATTCATTTCCATTGTAAAATCTTAGCTATTCCACTAGGTCATTCTAGAAAAAAAGCTATAGCTTTGAACAAAGGAGATCCACTTCTTCAATTATTAAATCATCAGTAAGTATTTTCAAGTAAAAATCATTGTCTTAGTATTTAAACATTGTTTTTTTTCAGCATTCAGAAGTATCGAGAGAATGGAATAATATCTCGAGCAAGGAAGGAAAGTCTTCGCACTATTCGCAATGAAAAAGGAGTTTCATTTACATCATTCGGTTTTACTGAGGTTGCCCCATTGTTTGTATTTTTATTAAGTGGATTTGCCCTCAGCCTAATCGTATTGTTATATGAAAAATATCACAGACGTATAATACTGTATTTTGTAAAAAAACCATGTAGGAGAATCAAAAAACTTAGGAAACCAAAGAAAACCAACCGTTTATACAATGATGGAAAGCCATTTTCAATATATTCTCAGTACAGAGAGCCACAGCCGCGCCCTTTGTGGCCTTATACTCCATAAGAAGGTTATACTTATACAGTAAATCACTAAAATAAATTTTTAAATGATGTACTTTTAACAATACCACTTTCGTACTAAACGAATGAATAACCCGTTACTTAGTCGTACACATATAAAAAATAACAAGAAATGATCACAAGTAGAAAACAATAGTTTTTGTACCGTAAGTTAAAATAAAAAAGTAACTCGCCCATAGGCCGAGCCCCTTAGTGCCCAACTTCCAAATCTCATTTTTTGAAAATTACTCTAACGTATAGATTGTGTAAGACATTGAAGCTACGCTCACTAAAGTCTTAATAAGTAATTTATACCGTAGTAAACTTTATTACTCTCGTCTTTTTTCTACTCACTCAAAGTTAAGTCAAAGTTTGCAACTAATACATTGTAAGCTCTTCGTACATACCTATGTCTAACCGAAAATGTTTCAGATTTTATTTCTTGGATAACATGAAGTTGGGCGTCCTAAGGTTTTGGTATTATTTTAAAATAATTAAAGGAGTTTCGTAGGTTTTTAAAAAATCTGAAAAGAAATAAACATCACAATAAGCTGAGGATGAGAAAAAAATTCTGATATTGATTACTGACAAGGAATGATAAAGTTTTGATCGTTGGTAAAATCATTGTTATTTGTAGTAAGAAATGTTAGTTTGAAGTAAGATTGTTTTTGCGTTTTTGTTAAAATTTATAATGTCAAGTGTTAAATAATGTATCATATCACATTAAAACGATACAAAAATAATGGTGCGCATCCAACTAAGACAAGCACAAACATTTCCACGGGCCTATTGCAAATCGTGTTGACATGACGCACTAGGTGCATAGATAATTATACCATCTAACCTTTTTACGTTACATATGTGGTCAAAATGTTAAAAAGAAAAGTGGTATTTAATATTATGCCTTTATTAAATATCTTTTCTAATAAATTAACCACTTTCGTAGTTCCAGCCGTTTCTAACACTTTAAACGTAAAAATTGTTTTAAAACGGTAAAAAATCATCACATATCCTTTAATTAGATCGTATAACATTTGCGGATGAATAGTTTCATTCAAAATTTATAAATCTTGTTAGAATACGCTTTTTGTATTTCCTATTGTATTTTCTTCAAGATGGTCTATACTCAAAATTATGATATAAAGATCATTCTTTTACTGGATGGATAGTAAAACTAGCAAGTCAAACATATTATTTTTTTTTTTTTTATTCACTTTTATGTTTAACCTCTTACACTTTAACATACTAGCTTCAGAAAGAAAAAAATTGTGAGATTCCTCCCAGACAAAATAAATTTTAAATCTTTTCGTATACAAGAGACGTCGTTCACGTTGACTTGCGTTTGGTGCACTTCAAGACAATCGATGGTCGTCGACAGCGTATAGTAAGGTACTATTGTGCGTTAATAAAATTCTAGAATATTGTAACAATATTGACTTGTATTGATTGTCTCAATTACGATTGATTATGGCACAACATAATGAACTTAGGTGGACATTGTACGAAAAATTTAATTAATTCGTAGTATTTAACGTACTATTTAATTTGAATAAAAAATGTTAACTTTTAATTTGAAAAATTAACAATTAATAATTAAAAATTTATTTCTCACTTATTGCGTTACAAAATATGCTGTTAACGAGGTTAATTTATAATATGAACTTTTCATTAAAATCTAATGTCTTAGATCACGCTTAATTTGATCGTATTTTAAATGATACATTAAGAAGAAAGTTTTTTCTGTAATGATTTGTTCGATTAATTAGAATTCCCAACTTCAAGAAAATTAAGTCGTCATATTATTAGTAAGCTAAGCTTAAATCAACGTTAATAAAATACTGTTTAAAGTAGCATAAATATTGTTAGGATAAGTTTTACTAAAGGAAAATATAAGGCTAAAGATAACTTACATGATTGCTAATTATACCTGAAAAAGTGAGGTGGCTGAAAATATACTGAAATGCTCCATCAATAGGTAACTTAAATAGAAATATTTAAACTTTAATTAAATACATTTTTTATAACAGTATTTCGGTTCTTCTTTTTGACTTAGTTAATTTCTAGCCATTGTGGATAAAAAATTTGATGTATCTAATCAACCATCTTTATTCTACTATGTCTATATCGTTGCAGATATTTTTGCCGTGGACTTGCAAACAAACAATTTTTTTTTTCATTGAAATATTGATAGCAAAATTGTACTTGACATTAAAAAAAGCAAGTCGACAACGGTGTAAGTTTGTTAATTAACATATTATAAAACGTTCAAACTATAATTTTTACTTTTGTATTAATATGATAAAAACTATAAAATCTCAAAGTTCTTTAATTAATTGTTTGTGAATAAAATAGATTTACTAATGAAATTACATCATTTATTATTTTTCCTTCTTCATTCTCTTTCGTAGACGATAACCGTGAGTCAATCGATATTTTTACTGTTGATTACAGTCTACACATTGGCAACTGGCTCATTTTTCGGAGGAGCATATAGATACAAGACGTTATTGTTTGAGTGGAGCCACGCCTCAACCTTGTCCGAATCAAATTGTTCGGGGATGTTAAAATTTACGCTAAATTCTGGGGAAGTATTTCTGATTTTATCTTTTTCAACTTTTTTGTTTCCCGTCACTGAAACGGATGTACCACTGACCTAAACCACAAACATATTTTTTTAAATAACATTTTCTCATAAAATAATCTTTATGCATGTAGATAAAATAGTGTCATGAGACATTAAACCAGATAAAGACTTAGACAAAAAACTTCCGTACTTACGATGACGTTGAGCGTATTGGGAACAAATAGTGTGGTATCTATTTCCTTTAGACGTTTAAACTACAAATGCGCCACTTTATTAAATTTTTGATTAATGTAAAAATAATGAGATATTTGTGTATGATTGATCGTTTCCTTACCTTAAAATGGTCCTTTAAGAGGCGAGGATCATCCTTAGATATTGATTTAATCTCCAACTGCCTCGCCTCTTGTGACGTTTTGCTAGGAGACATAGTTTGGTGACCCGCCAACGACATTCCAAGCTGGTTTAAAGGACCAATTGGTGTTACTTGGTGATCTTCAAACGGTGATTCAGTCCAATCCTTTTCAGACATTTTAATACAAATTCTAGTGTAACATGAAATTCTCGATTAGTCAGAAATTATAAGTGCGAATTGTGGTTGAAGATACTCTATAAAAACCTCTTGATTGAGAGAAAAGTGGCACGAAACTGTTGGTCTCAAGGGTCTTATCCTCTCGTTCTCACGTTTAAATCCAATCTTCGCCACCTGCCTCGATAACTCAGAAGGTTGCTGACGTGACTGCAATTCTATGCAATAGCTAGTGAGCTACAACTGCTAAGTGCTACGAGGCGAGTTCGGTTTTACCACTGATTCAAGCGCCTTATCGTGGCCAAACTACCAAACAAGGTGCACATGTTTTTTTTCCTTTGCTGAGCATGGAAGGGGTACAACGAGTATACGTCAGACGATTCCCGCGGAAAAGTGCACGCAGGTACAAATATTTTACCCCAGGATAGGGCTTGAAATTTCAAGAAAACATTGGAATTTTGAGGGATTATACGAACATCAGTATATAAATTTTGTGTTAGTACAAGATTTCATTACAATTTCGTTGAATGAGACGTAACCCACTTTTGCTTTAAAAAAAATCGTTTGAACAACCGTGTGAAAATTATAAATTTACCTCGTTAGTTACTATCGTCATTTTTGAAAACTAATAGTAGTATAAGTCTAATCGTATAATATTAGCGTAACCAACTAAGGCAACGTGTATTACAAATATTGGAGGAATGAAATGTTTTAAGAGAAACAATGTCAATAAATAAATATACTACCATATTAATTATTTCTACCTTAAATATGTCCCAGTAAGTGTCATAAAACTATTTAAAAATACAAAAAAAATGTGCATCACTTCTTATGAGATATGACTTTTTATCACTCAGAATCAATTATACATACCCTACTATGTTTTTGTATCGTATAAAAAAAATTGATGCAAAAAAGCTCGTGCAACTTAAATAGATTTGTATCTTTAATACATTGGTCATCAGCTATTGAGTAAAGATCCTAAAAAAACTAAAAACGTAACTAGCCAGTTTATTATTCTGTATGCTTAATTTTTGATAAATAAAGGAATTTATCAACTATTAAATAACGCCATGTTGACAAGGAACAGAAAATTTTTCCATAATTAATTAGAAAAATTCTTTACTTGATATTGTAATTTGAAGTGTTGAAAAAAAGATTTTTAAAAGTTATTGTTGAATTATATAATAGTTAAGAAAATGAAATAAAAACCTACATACATTCACAAAGTTTTTTAAACTTAATATTGTAACTTCTTGATTTGATATTCATACGTTTACTGAATAAATAACAAGTTTTAAAGCTTTTTATAGACCCTAGAAGGAAGAAAGTATTTCAGAAAGTAACTTTCGGATTTTTAACTATGAGCGTCCGTGTTTCCCTGTGGCCATTTTTAATAAAAGAGTCCTACTCAAGTTTAATAAATGTGTTTGTGACCTGCTTAACACGATTTTTGTTGGTGGCTTGCTGTAAAATTTGCAAATCAATAGTTATTAAAAATTTTGTTAACAAATTGAAAACTCATGAAATTTTGATTTAAAAAAAAACATTCGTATTTTTAAGCACGATTCAAGCAAAAAATATGTCTTACAATTTTTCTTTGATAGTTATACTTTTTTAGTAAAAAATTTTCAAATTTTTGAAAAATTGGAATTTTGCAATTTTCAACCGTTACTATCTTAATAGTTGAAGAAATTTTTGCAATTCTGCAAGGCGCAAAAGATTTCTTTATTATTGCCCTTTAGAAAAACATAAATTTTCTCCTAATCATAAGCTTTGAATAGTAAGCTTCTTGCTACTCTACCCATGGTCTACCCATAAAGGAAAAAAAAGAAATTTTTTTTGGTAAAAAAATGTTTTTTTATTCCTTGGTTAGTTAAAAATAAAAATTATCTTGTAGAAGGAGTTAGAAGCAAATTCAAATAGATCACCATTTATTTTTAAAGACACGTGAATTTTACAGATCGTCATCATCAAAAATCGTATTTGAAAAATATAAAATAAATTTTAAAAAACTTGGATGGGACCATTTTGTTAGAAAAGACTACGGAAACCTACCTAGCATCCATACTATTCGATTAATATTGAAAAATAAAACCCACACAGAAAATAAACATGTATTTTACATTTTATTAATTTCCAAACCATGCATTTTTTTAATTATAATGACGATTTGTAAATTAGGAAGTTCCGTCCTTTCCCTTAGATACTGTCCGTGATGCGTCAGGTAATTTAAATTATTGACACATTATTGTGTTACATTATTATTAATGTACAAATTAAAAAAAAAAAATTACACAATTATTAAAAGATTAAATTTTTCTTTATTTTTCTCGGTGTTTTTTTCTACTAGGTATTAAGCAAAGCACCACGTTTGACTAGCCTCAATTGGGACCCAAATAAAATCTATCTACTATTGGCAATGATTTAATTACACGCGCATAATGCTTATTTAACAATCCATCAAATTATTCATCCATATAATAGTCGTTCTGTACAATATTTCACAATAAAGAATGGATGATTAAAATTGTCCCTTAGAGATCGCTAATGACTTTGTTATCATTCAAAAGCTGTGGATCCTAAAAAATACAAAAATTTTTTATTTATATGTTTCTCTTTGGACTTGTCTTACGCTTTTAAAATTAAAATAAATATTTCAACTTACAAAAACATCTGTTCTTCTACTGTACAGCATATCTCTTAGATTTATCAGTGGTCGAGCAAAGATGGACATCTCGTTGCCCTGCGTTTCTGTATTACGCTTTCTTATTAAAAATATCCTCGTTATGATCTTAATTCCACCTCTTTGGTGTCCGTAAAATCATTCGACTATATTAATAAACCGAAATTACTTGCTTCCCATCTATATGAAAATCCCTGCTCGTTTTATGCGTATGGTAACAGTAAAAAAAACTTTATCCCTGCTCAAGCTACATTTCCTACTTGCGGTGCCTTACAAATCCAGTGAAATTTTTCGTTGTCACTGTTTATCTAGAAAAATATATCTGATACTTTAAAAATACCGCCAATTTTTTATTATTTTTTTTAATTTATTTATTCTTCTATTCTAATAATGCAACACAATATACATCACATCAGAGGGCTTTCGTACGAAGATGCTATGGAATTCCATACAATGCCAGAATTTATTATAATTACAATCCGAAAAACTAATAATGTTCGAAATTTCAAGCGTAAACATAACTTAGCGAAATTAATTTATAAAATATATTGGTCTTCTTGTTTTGTGGCATATTGCAGGAGGGCTAATCTTAACTAAAAGGCTTTCAAAATTTAACACGACTTTAGAGTCTTCAAAAAAACATAGAAATTCTGAATATTCGAAAAAAATTTTTATCCCCTATGGTGTAAGTTAAGTTAAAGATTGGAGCCTGTAATTATCTGTTATTTACGATGAAAGTTCCCTTCGAATGTTTACGTATGTATAACTCAGTTTTGCAAACAGTCACGGATCAGTGATAGATGACGCATTTGTCTGCTTGTGCTCACTAATTAATAATTTTGTACAAACTATCTACAAACAAATCTGTTTTTAGTACCCCTATTTCCAAACGGTGAGAAAAAATCAATACGTAGCTTGAACAGTTATGAATATGATAAAAAAAGAGGAGAAAATATCCAAAACTTGCGGTTGCAGGGGAAAAAAGGCGCTTGGTCACGTGTTTAAGAAAATTGGCCGTGATATTTAAAGGGTAGGAGTGAAAAAAGCTCGTACTTACTACAAGTAAATACGTTGCCCTTTGTAGAATTTTGATTGGTTGAAACAATGGGCTCTAAAGTTAGATTAACCTCATGTGGTGGTGGTAGTCCTGATGTTAGAGATGGCTTTATATATCATTTATGTTACGCTAAGGTATTAATATTTTAAATCCCTGGCACCTACGTTGGTTTATTTTATGGAATATTTCTCGTTGTACGCAGTAAACCAATGAAAAATTTTAGGTAGAGCACGAAAAATTACGACGATTTTATTTTTATTTTTGAAAGCGCTTAAAAAATAGGAAAATTGTTTAATCTAAAATCGATAGGATGTTTTGTTAAAGTTTTTCACAATAAATAACAAGGATCCACTCCAATCACTGGCACTTGCATAACTTGTTATTCTAAAATTATTTATATTTCACATCTTTCACACCTAAAAACTCACGTCTGGATCGCATTATCATTGTTTCTATCTAAAGGGGAAAAAAAAATTCTAGTACCATGGAAACACACAAATGTTTTAACAAAAGCTGTTATTTTATTATTAAGGTAAAGTTTAATTGTAAATACAACTACAGTAAAGTCAGTACGCGCTGCACAAAAATATAAGATGTTTTATTGCTTATTTTAAGATTGCGGTCAATATCATACTTCGATTTCTTTGGTCTTTCCTTGCCAGAGAAGTAGCTACGTGTTCTTAAAACTACCACATATGCTTGAAACATAAAAATCCTACACACCAACAAATAAATGGCTTGAGATTTTATACAATCACCCAAAAGAAAGCTTTCGATCAATGACATGATTTATTTACAAATGGGTCAGTGCTTGTACTAAAAAAAGATCATAGAAAAAATAAACGTAAAAAAAAAACACGGGCAGGAGATTCACAAACAGATATAAATAAATTATAAGTAGAGCTGCGTAGTAGCAGGTGGTGAAACTGAATTGTCATGGACATTGTACGCATTGGTACTGTCACGCTTTTTGGGCTCAACTCCATATAGTCTCGCTTCTTTGATTTATGACGGATAGTGCTACTTATGGTAAATTTTAGACGTCGGAAGGAGAAAGCTCAGAAAAACGTTTCTAAAAGCGTATGGGCCGTTTTAATTATGTATGTCCTTAACCGCAGAAGAGGATGGGTGCGTTGGGAGATGTTTTTGTACATATCTGTGTATTTAGTATAGAGCCCTAATATTGCATCAAGTACTGTCTACGGAAGATTTAGTAATGACATTTTTTTTTTTATTTAGGTTGGAGCTTACAAAAAATTTTAAATGTTCAAGTTAATGCAGATAGCTAATATCGAATTGATTCATATATTGTATGCGAGTTTTAGACAGCAATTTTAGCTAGCAAATACGTGAAATTGCACGTGGTGTATTTTAGTAGACCGTATTATGGAGTAACGGAGAATACCACGTCAATTGTTAATGTAATTTGAACTCAACCCTCATTTTAAAAATAATCTGTTTGTATCTTCCAGCCATACAACAAAAAAAAGGTTTAAGGGCAGTTGGAGTCAAATTGAGAAATTAAATGAAAACTATTTGCCTAAATGAACCAGTACAAATTTCAGTGTTTTATTCCAGAAAAATTGTTTCTATGGTAAATCATAAATGATTTTTATAATGATTGCAAAAAAATACCATTTTGAACCATAACTATAAAAAAACTATAATTGTCTTTCAGACTCAGCGCACTTTCCTTCTTACAAAAAGGACGGCCTTTTCAGTCGTAAGTTGGCTGGAATTTCTGACTCAACGACAGAAAAAACGGGTCAGTTTAGCAGCTCATAATAATTGTAGTTTTTAAAAAAGATTAATAAAAGAACTCTCATATTTTAATTTAAAAAATTTTTTTTAATTTGTTATATTTATTTTAGTTTATTTTTGACAAGGATACTTAAATTTTATTTAAATATTTTATGGTAATAATGCTCATTTGAATTTTAGAAGGAATAGTTTTATAGACTTGTTAATTAAGGCTAAACAAACTTATGATGATAAAATTATGTCTATACGAACTTTATTTATGAATTTACAGGATAAATATAGGTTTGATAATAAAGATATCTATCGTATATATTTTCATAGTGGATTTGTGAAAAATAATTACGTACGCAATGGTTACTACATGAATGTGTGTAAAGAATATTTATACATACGTTGATAATTATACATTAAAACCTTTTGATTGTTCCTCAACATTTTCAGCAAGACTTGCAGTACCAGTCTTTATTGCCTCTGAAAGGCTTTGAACACAAAATAAGATGTACATGTTATCCGTCGAAGTTTTGTCAATGACTTTTGACGATGAAGCATTTGATTTTAAAGATATACTTTTCCCTGCTTCTGAGCACGTTGTTTTAGATATAGTAAACAAAGATCGAGGTTTCTTGGGTATGAATGTCATAGAGCTCAGATGTATCAATGCTTCTTCGTACGTATCTAAAATATATATATACATTTTGAAAATTTTATAAGTAAGACAAAGTAGGCGGTGGAATTGCACTACTGCTTACAAAGTTGGATATGACTTGAATATCATCGTCTGTCTATGGAAGAGGCATATAAAATGTTGTATCTTTGGCCTGTTACGTTATCAACACCAATAAAAGTGACATGTACAATGAAAGGCTCAGAAAATTCTTTTGCGCTGCTATCAATTTTTACTATGACAAATTTACTGTTTATCTGTAATGAAACTCATCACGTACAAAAGGTCATCATAGTCATAAGAAAAAAAATTTTGTTTTTTACCTTTACAGAGTACAAATTTGATACTGATGAAGATTAAAAGTAGTCAGCAGAACAAACTGCAGTGTTTACTTTATTATAACCATCAAGAATTTCGAATAACGTATATACAATGACACTAACATAATAATTGTTCATATTAACAGTTGTCTCACGTAGTTACTAACACCTTTCACTGTTGATGCAAATAATAACAATCAATTCACTTCGTTTGCCAATTGCTTCCTCATGCACATGTAATGAAGCACAAACAGTAAGCACTGTCAATGTTATAATCATACGCTTTCGTCATTGTAAAATACACTTTCCTATGCACAGCCTATACATATTTTTTACATTAATGTAGCAGTGGAACAATGAACAATGTACTATCATCTTCCAAAAGTTCAAAAATTTTAAATAAAATTAGTTTCGATTGTATATTATTCATGTTAAAATTTTCCACTTTCTTTTCAAAATCTTTTTTGACTTTCTACATATTTATAAGTGTTGAATCGCTCGGGTACGTAAAGCCAGGTCCAAGAATAAGTAACTGCTCTAAAGTAACTTTAGAATCGCCAAGAGCACTAGTTGGATTCATAGCCATTTGTTTAATTTTTATCACTTTACAGAGTCTTTTGTCAACACAACATTGATTGGTTCTTGAATCCAAATGTCAAATTCCATGTAATTCACTTTTTCCAAATAAATTTGTTTCTGGTTTTTACTGGATTTTATAATTGTTAAATTTAATTGTTTTTCTTTTTTTTTTTATTGTTTATTAAGCGTTTCTCTTCGATTTTTTTGCATAGCTAAACGAGAGGCTTGTATCCACTAGCAATCTGCTCTTTTGTTACGCCTAGAGTGCTTTCAAAATCAAAAGCTCAAATTTCATTCAACGAACACTTCATATTTTTGACATCATCAGCAATATGATGCAAGTTATAAACATTATATAGTATTAAAATATAATTATCAAAAAACTTTGCAATAAACTTTATTCTCGTTGAATAAGCCCCTCCTTTTTTTGTTTGAAAAATATTTATTTTGTATTGTAAAAAAAAAAAGTTGTTTTATTAAAAAAAATGTATGACATTTTTATATCAATAAAAATGAAAAAAATACAATTGGTCGGAAATGAGTTAAAAAAATTTTATTTTAAGGAAAGTGCACTTTTTGCAAGATGAATAGCATAAAAGTCAAGCAAAAATATACGTATAAAGCATGTGATACGGTGTATGAGGTAAATTGTACTACCTTTTGTGTCTGTATTATTTTTAAAAATACAGCGTAACAACTGTTTTTAACATTATATACGTTAAGTATTGAAAAATAAAAATGTTAGCTACTATAGACGTGCAAGTGTAAAAAGCCTAAAAAAAAAAAAATTAACTGTTTACTATTTTTTTTGTTATCTTTAAATCTTTTTAATATTCAATACATACAGTGGCTTGATCTATGTTTTGCGAAAAATTAAGCTTTTTTTTTTATAACAACTTGCCACACAATTTTCATTAGCATAAATAACTAATGCATATAATATTTTTCACTTCTTCTTCGAAAAAATTTTTTTATCCCTGCATTAAGTAACAAGATACAATAAAAAAGTGCAGAACAAATTTTAGATATATAAGAGATTCATTTTGAAATAAGAAATAAAAAAAATAAAAAAAATCGTCAATAAACCAACTACAAAATAAAAATTTATAGAGACATAAATAAAATATTACATTTATTTGAGAACCACCCTGAGGTACTAGGCACATGCAGCACTGATTTTACTTTCTCGGTTTTTTGAGCCAAGTTTCAGAACCACAGGATTTGTCTATCCTACAGCTACAGCTAAAAACGAACTTCAGGAATGTTCAATCGTAATTATCAAGTGAGCAATTGGCCTTCAATATTTTATTCAATAAAAAGTACATGTATTTGATGGACGCTGAGTTTATACAGGGGAGCTTTAGGTGAAGTCACCAAAAAATATCTAAGTGCAAAATATACAAAAATTTTACGCCATAGTTGGTCAAAAATCGCCAATTCGGCTGTTAGTTATCAGATCTGGTCATCCTGGCTACGACACGGCTTAAAAGGGTTTGGGATTCCTTTTCCCACTATACCAAAACTTCCTGGCCGTGAAGTGGGAAAAAAGTCACGCCCATCGACATACAGTCAACCCCTTCCCAACTTCCCCTCTTTTTATTTGTATTTCCGAAAACAAACAAAACGAAAGCCAATCCACGTAGGTCGAGTTGCAAAGAAACCAATACATGATAAAATTTTAAATCAATGCATCATATGCTTAAAGATATTTTTTATTAGAGATTCTAGCCTAGAAGCACATACGTTAGTCAATTTGAATATTATACGTACCTTTTTGCTTGTACCTTAACATTGCAGAATTTTGGTTAAGCTTTTACCTTTAAACTCAAGATAAAGTGCTATCGCTCATTTGTCCGTAACTACAGTACCAAGTACAACAATAGCACTCTGTCCTACTTACATATATGTGTACATGGCCTCTGCTTAACGTATCTACCCTTTTTTCCTGCGGATAAGGACATATACAATTACAACAGCCCCTACTCTCTTAAAAACGCTTCCTCGAACTTTTACCCTACCAAAGTCAAAAATTTCTAATATTTTATCTTTACTTTCCAGCATAAAACAAAGTAGCGACACTACATATAGAGTTGAGCTGAAGAAGAATAGTTTTTTCCCTCAAATATCGCGTGTCAGGACTGATACATTCAATGTCATGACAATTCAGTTTTACCACCTTCTACTACGCAGCTCTGCTCATAATATATTTACAATTATTCGTGTAGGTCCTGCACCTGCTTTTGTTCCACATTTACTTTTCCTATGATATGTTTATTGAATCAAGCACTGACAGATTTGTAAGTACATCATGTTATTGATCGAACACTCTCTTTTGGGTGTTTGTACAAATCAGCTGTTTGTTGGTGTGTGTTCTTTTTTATTTTTAGAGACAGTGTTGCGACTTAATTTTACCGTGGCCGTTTCTCTAGTAAGAAAAAACCAAAAAAATCAACGTATGATAGTGACCACAAGCTCAAAATAAGCAATAAAATACCTAATCATTTTGTGCAGCTTATACCAAATAAAGTGGAAGGAAAAATTTTTTTTTTTAAATTAAAAATAATTTTTATGCATTCATCACTACTGTAGTTCTATTTTCAACTAAACTACATCCTAATTACTAAACAACAATTTTTTTTACAATACTTTTGTTTTTCATGGTATAAGATTTTTTACTTTTTTTTTTCTTTTCTTAAGATAGAAACAATAATTCTACGATCCAAACATAAATTTCTTGGTCTAGAAGATATAAGATTTAAATAATTTTAGAATAATAAGTTACGCAAGTTCAAGTGATTCAAGTAGGTCCTTAATATTAATTATAAAAAATTTCAATTAGGCATCCTACCGATTCTGCAACAAGCGATTTTTTACTTTTTTAAGTATCTCCCTAAAATCAAAGTAAATCCTGGTATTTTTTTTTTTCTACCTTATGTTCTTTATTAGTTCTCGGCGTAGAACGAAAAATATTCCAAAAAATAAACCAACGCAGCTGACAGGGATTTATAAAATTAATACCTTGGAATGAAATAAATAATATATTAAACCATTCCCAACATCATGACTACCACCACCACACCTGGTTAATCGAATGCTAAAGCCCATTGTTTCAACCAATTGCAATTCTACGGAGGGCCCCGTATCTTCTTACAGCAAATCCGAGCTACTTTCACTCCTACCCTTTGAATATCACAGCCAATCTTCTCAAACTCGCGACCAAGTGTCTTTTTTCCCCTGCGACCGCAACTTTTGTGTATTTTGTCTTTCCTCTGTTACTATTTCCATGAGTATTCAAGTTATGTATTGATTTTGTGATTTTCGTTTGTAAATAATTTGACGAAGAACATATATTTAATAAGATAATTTATGAAAAAAAAGCGATTTGTAAACGATTGCAGATATACCCTTGCGTTAGGGAATCTGATCTGACGTTGTTTGTAATATTGTAGTACTTAAGGTACGAAAGGAAAATTTGTATTTCAAATAGTAGACAACTAAATCAGATAAACTTTAACCAAAATTTAAACCCTAGGAGATGAATACAATATACATCAATACTAACGAGTTTCGATAAATAATACTTGTTACCTCTCAAATTGATATTGCCACGTATTCAAATAGTGTCTCGATCAATTTGACTCAAAAGGCTCGTGCTTAATCACTAACAAAGTACAACCTCAAAGGCAACACTGCAGAGAAGCTTCCAGTAAGCATCGACACACCAAGTGTTTAGCGAGACTGTGCTGGCGGAGGGTATACCTGGTCGTCCTCGAGACACCTGAGAATCCGCTTGCATTTTTAGCTGGGAACGCCTAAGCCTGCCACGATCATCGAGCAAACGTAAAAAAATTTTCGAAAATTTTTCCTAGGCATGAGGTATGAAGTAAGCTCGTCATTTGTCTGCAATCAGGAAACTGCGAGTCATCCAATTTCAAGTAGTACGAGTCCGAGTTTAGTCAGACATAGGCGGATTTTATATAAATTTATATTCTCGAGTATCGTACACCCATCTAAATGTTGTTAAATCCATTATAAAAACGAACAAAAAAAAACAAATAAAACTTAAATGAATTAAATTTCGTTAACGTGACTGTGCCAGTCTTGCAAGAGTCTCAGGAGTTTCGAGTTTTACCCGATACAGTATATTTTTCTAATAAAAGACGTTTTGGATTCTTGCAAGAGACTTTTATCCGAAGCGATCGGCTAAATTGAAAAAATCAATACACTCATCCGTAAGAATCACGGAAAGGACAATCGACTACTTTATAAAAGTCAAGCCAAAGAGTTATCGGACTATATACCTAACCAGGTATGTAGTGATCAAGGACACAACTACACTCTTATTATTAATTTAGTCTCGTAGCTCTTCGACCCCCTTGACACGATCGGTAGGTAGCACATGAATAATACATCCAACAGCGCGTCAAAAAAGGACTCTCTTAGCACATGATTTATTAAAGCCCTTGGCTACCGCGTACCCGCTAATAGTATAGTTCTCCTATAGGGGAGAGCAGCTGGTGAGGAATCACCCACTTTTACCCGCAAACGATTTTTACTGGACTAGTATAGTATATACACTATGGTATACGTATAGGTGGTAGTCATTTTAAAATAATTAAAGCATAGGACTAGTCGGCAAATATTTTTTAAATTTAATTATAAAATAAAACATGAAAAAGATTAAATCATTTATAAGTACAACCAGACAAAGACTTGAACAAAGAACTTTCATAGGTCAATGGGCCTCCCTGCGAAGAAAAATATTTTCTGCTAATTTGCCAAATATTTTTTCATAATCATTCATACTCGATATTAGAGGGGCGTCAATTTTGGCTGCAGCTTTTTGTATGTGCATATGAATATATATATTATCGCACGTTAAACGTCAGAGGCCTTGGCAGTTGTATGAGGGACAGGTGATTTATGTCACTCAGCAGGTCGAGAAATCGAATGATTTTTCTTGTTATAGTAATTTAAACTTCATAAATTTGTTTATAAGAAATAAGATAACAAGCGTTATTTAATCAAGTTAAATGATCTGTTTATTCACAATAATACAATTTTTCAGTAAATTAAACAATTAAAAAAAATTAATAAAAAAATAAGAGAAAAAAGATGAGAGGTGCAAACAAAACAAGAAAAATAGATTGCATACATAGGTGTGTTTGTTGGCCTGTGATTTGTGGCGCTGGGATAAAGAAGGGATTATTTTTTATAAACCATATTCGAAAATATCTGTTCTTCGTCAACTTATTTACAAACAAAAGGCAGAAAATCACGACATAGCTTGAATACTCATGAAAATAATGACAGAAGAAGACAAAATATCCAAAAGTTCCGGTCGCAGGGGAAAAAAGGTACTCGGTCAAGCTCGCGTTAACGCTGGTATGGTGGGAGGAAAAAGCTCTTTAGTTTGAGTAGATTGGCCGTGATATTTAAAGGGTAGAAGTGAAAGTAGCTCGTATTTGCTACGAGTAGATACGTGGTCCTGCCTAGGGTTGTGATTGGTTGGAACAATTTGCTCCAACGGTTGATTAACCTCATGTGGTGGTGGTAGTCCTGATATTAAAAATGGCTCAATATATTATTTATTTTATACTAAGGTATTAATATTTCAAATCTCTGGCATATAAATTGTTTTATTTCATGGAATATTTCTCGTTGTACGCAGTAAGCCAATGAAACAGTTTAGGTAGAAAACGAAAAATTACTACGACTTTTTTATTTTTTTGAATACGCTTATAAAGTGAGATATTTGTTTAATCTCAAATCGATATAACGTTTTGTTAAAGTTTTCCACATTAAATAACAAGGATTCTTTTGAATCACTTGCACTTGCATAACTTATTATTCTAAAGTTATTTAAATCTCACATCTTCCAGACCTAAAAACTCACGTCTGGATCTCATTATCATTGTTTCTATCTTAAATAAGGGGAAAAAAGTAAAAAATCTAGTACCATGAAAAACAAAAATGTCATAACAAAAATTGTTGTTTAGTAATTAGGATGTAGTTTAACAAAAAATATAACTACAGTAGTGATGCATACAAATTAATTCAATTTCAAAAAAGTAAAATAGAATATTTCCTTCAATTTTATTTAATACATGCTGCACAAAATAATTTGGTGTTTTATTGCTTATTTTTAGATAGCTGTCAATATCTTCTTCCGATTTTTGTGGCTTTTCCTTGCCAGAGAAGTAGCCACGTGCTCACAAAATGTGGTAGTCTCACAAACACTATGTGGTAGGCTCCAAACATAAAAAATCCTCGACACCAACAAATAAATGGCTTGTAATTTTATTCAAACGCTCAAAAAAAAGCGTTCAATCAATGACATAATTTACTTACAAAAGGGTTAGCGCTTGATCCAAAAAACAGATGGTAGGAAAAATAAACGTAAAACAAAAACACGGGCAGGACATATACAAACTGATATAAATAAATTATAAGTAGAGCTGCGTAGTACAGTAGTAAAATTCAATTGACATGCACATAGTACGCATTGGTACTATCACACTTCTTGGGCTCAACTCTATATAGTGTCGCTTCTTTGATGTATGCTAGATAGAGCTATAGGAAACTCAGACATCGGAAGGGAAAAGCTCAGAAAAATGTTTCTGATAGTGTGTGGGCTGTTTTAATTATATATGTCCTTAACCGCAGAATAGGATGGGTCCGTTGGGAGAAGAACTTTATACATATCTGTGTATATAGTATAGAGCCCCAATATTGTATCAAGTACTATATCTATGGAAGATTTAGTAATGGCACTTTTTTTATTATACAGGTAGGAGCTTACAAAAAATTTCTAAATGTTTAAGTCAATGCAGATAGGTAATATAGGATTGATTTTTATATTACATGCGATTTTTTGACAACAACTTTAGCTACCAAATACGTGAAATCGCACGTGGTGTGTTTTAGTAGACCGTATTATGGAGTAACGGAGAATACCACGTCAATTGTTAATGTAATTTGAACTCAACCCTCATTTTAAAACTAATCTGTTTGTATCTTCCAGCCATACAAAAAAAAAAAAGGTTTAAAGGCAGTCGGGGTCAAATTGAGAAATTAAATGAAAACTATTTGCCTAAATAAACCAGTATAAATTTGAGGTTTTTATTCCAGAAAAAATGTTTATACGGTCAATCATGAATGATCTTTTCAATTATTGCAAAGAAAGACCATTTCTTAACCATAACCATAAAAAAACTGTAATTACCTATCAGACTCGGAACACTTTCTTTCTTAAAAAAATGACGGCTTTTTCAATTGTAACGAGGCCGGAACTTCACTAACTCTATAACGAAAAAAAACTGATTTGTAAGTAGCAGTTCAGAATAATTATAATTTTTAATGTAGATTAATAAAAATCTCTCATATTTTAATAATTTTTTTTTTCAGTGTGTAATATTTCACTTAGTGTCTATATGACGGAGATAATTTAACTTTATTTAAATATTTAATGATACCAATGCTCATTTAAATTTAGAGAGAATAGTTTATAGAATCATAAGTCATTGCTGAACAAACTTCTGATAAATAGAACAAACATAGACGAGAAAAATTGTTATTCCTAAAGCTGTTTTTTCGCGGAGTACAAATTACCTGACCTTTTAACTAACGAAAGCTTCAATAACCATCATAAAGTTTAATCATGCCCAAATTTAATGACAAAGAATATTTTTTCATTCATTAATCAGATTAACAGACGGTTTTTACTTATTCTACAACATTATGAAAATTAAAAATTTTAAAAATAAATAAACCCATAATTCGTATTATAGAAAATTAAACAAACAAACGAAGATATAAGTACACGACGTAATAAATGTACACCAAATTTTTATGTAGCATTAAACACATGGAAATCATACTATAAACAAAGTTTTGTGAATTTTTGAATTCTATTTGGTAGTTAATACTGTGGTATAGCGTTTAAGAATGTAATACAGTTTTAAAGTTAACTTTTTACTTTAACAAAAAACTAATGGAATACCAAGTAACAGTTCAATATCGAGTACTAGTTACACATAAATTGGTCAGAATAATTCCTAAAATATATAATTTAAATTGTTTAGTGAACTTCAGAAACATGATTAAATTAACATACAACCAATTAACTGTTGTAAATAAACGAGTAAGTTATTCGATATATAACTTAAGTTGCTACTTAATTTTTTGTGTTACCCAAACATTTAAATAGTTTAGTATTTAAAAAAATGATAATATACATTGCTGAAAAGTTGCTTGTTATATAAAGTGTATCTCCAATAGAAAGTAGCTTTAAGCCTATATGGTGCATTGCTTTGAAATTTTGTCATGTATTGGTTTCTTTGCAACTTGTCCTACGACGATTGGCTTTCGTTTTGTTTGTTTTCGGAAATACAAATAAAATGAGGAGAAGTTGGAAAGGGGTTGACTGTGTCGATGGGCGTGACTTTTTTCCCACTCCATAGCCAGAAAATTTTGGTGGTGGGAAAGGGGATTCCAAGCCCTTCAAGGCATAGCCCTACCACGTCACTGTCTCGCAGTGCGTCAGCTAGACAACACCTCAACCCCAAGTGATTACTGTGTTCTACGTTTCCTATACAGTTTGTCAAAGGAATTTAGTGCTCAAATCGATATTTATCCGTGAAAAGTGTCCTGTGAATCTCGAGAACCCAAACTCCCAGCATCAAAAGATCGTCCAATTCCAGCCGTACCCAGCTTTATCTGAGGAGATTTCGAAAGTCATTGTTTGCGTCACGAGAATCAAGTTAACAAGTAAGTACGTGATTAAATTCTCTCTCTGGCAGAAATAGATTTATTTCGCTCTTATTAAAGTCTTTTTGTTTTCTCTTGAATGATGCACTTTTTTGATACATATTAAGCTGAGCAATGCACGCTATATAACTGAAAGCTTTTGTCGAAGTTATGTCTTAAAGAAAATAATTTTTTCTATTATTATTACTTCTTTGCTTATTGTTATTATAACACGTGGCCCCTATGAAAAATACAATTTTCTATTTCTTTCTCGTAAGCGTGTGTGAAAGAAAAAAAACATTTGACATAAATTCTTATTTATAAAATGCAGTGAGTTTCAAGAAAAGCTTAAAGTTTTCTATGTGAGAGGATAATAGAGGGCGTTTCGTACACATTAACGTAGAAATTTACAGTAAACATTACTTCAACATAATTTCTTTGTTTTTTTTAAAAACAGCGTTAACTTAACTCAACAAGCATAATTAAGCTTTTTTTTTTATTTAGAAATTTTATGTAAAACTAATAAAATGTTACCAATAGTTACGGAGACCTCGGAAGGCACTTTAACATTGTTTTGCATCCTAAATAATGAATTACAAAAAAGTTTATTCTTATTTTTCTACTTATTTCATCACAGCTTCCCCATCTAATGAAGATTAACAATATAATGTTTTACTAAAAACTTTAAAAAATTGTATATAGATGTCAACTGTTTAAAAAATCTAAAAATCTGACGTTACTAACATTTGAATAATGTCTTAGCCTTGAATGCTTTTGAAACATTTAAGTTTGTTTCGTGCACCTCATTTTTTCCGTAACTAATTATCCGTTACTTATTAGAGTACAATAACAAGCAGAATAACATTAAAGATTTAAAAATAGTAAGTTATACGTATTTTTACGATGTCAAGAAGTGGTAAGCTTAAAAAAATAGTACTTGAAAAAGCCAAGAAGTTGAGAAATTCGATGAAATTTGTAAAATTAGAATTTGGACGAATTTAGATGCATATATTTACGTATACCTTACTTAATCAAAAATCAAAAATAAAGAAAGTCAAGCTTTTCAAATATTTTTTATAGTTTTGTTAAGTAACTTTCGTAACAAATTATGTCAAAAAAATGGTAAAAAGGGTTAAAAATCCTATAATTTGGTTTTAAAGTAAGAGTGTAGATATGTATAAAATTGTATAAAAAATTATGTGCCACACAATTATACAACAAAAGCATATTCAAGATTTCTTGATTAAAGTATACATACTTCCGGAAAATATTTTATTTCTATTGAGATTGAAAAAATAATAATTTGAGATTTGTTAATGCTCAATTTCTAAGCACATTATCTACTATTTTACAAAATATAAAGTAAATTTTGTAATTTATTTAGGATTACTAAAAGAATGTTAACTATAATGAAAATATGATAGCGTTACAAAAGTTAAAAATAAGAATATAGAAATGCGACTTTCACAAATTTCATACTTGATTAATTTTAGACTATAAATACTATATTACGCACCAAGGGAGCAAAAAATGGCATTCCTTCCCGGGTGTGTAATTGCCTCCTGAACCGAAGGCGAGGCAAACACCCGGGAGATGATTTGATGACCCGTACTTTGTTCCCGAGACCCGTATACGATTTTTTCTCTTCCTCCTCTAAAAATACGACGTTTTTTCCTGATTTGAGGGAGAAAAGTGCAACATAAGGTTTTTGCCTCTCAGGTCAAAATCGTATTTACTGCTTATTAGAAACAGTATTTTAGCATGCTCTGCGAGGAAATTGCCTCCCGAGCCGTAGGTGAGGGTGGGAACCACGCAGAGGATGGCACAATACTTTTCCTATGAGTAGTGCATGCGATTTTTTACCTGGGGGGAATGTGGCACTTTGCTCCCCGAAATCAAGAAACAAAGTCTTACTTTCGGCAGAGGAACAAGAAAAAAAAATTGTACTGCTGTATAAATATTGTAAATTAAATTAAATAACATATTTGTTTCACTATGCGTTAGTAGTTGTACTCACGTAAAATAGTCTTGCGTTCACTAACTCGTACAGAGTACGTTTATACAATGATTTTATTTAATTCTGTGAGTAAACGTGTATATTTTCTTAATCTATTTTCAGTTAAAAATGATGAAGCTAACTAGCCTCGTTGTAATATTCGCCGTTGTTTTATTCATGCCATGTGATTCAGCGAAAAACATGGAAAGTCAAGTTCCTGTAATTTTGGATGTACAAAAGTTCTATGCGACCACCAGCATAGGAATTATTTATAGGAACAACGAAGGTGAGTAAAAGTAAAGCGATTATAATAATTATTAATAGTAAATATCAGCAATTTTTCTTTAAATTCACAGATATACATTCGGTGATTAACATGGTTAAAGAATTTTCGCGTAAAATGGTATACTCCGTAGCTTCGACTATATCGGATCTTCCAGAAAAGTATCCGAAACTAAGAAATTACTCAAAAACCCTTTTCGTGGCGTTTTTAAATACTGACAATGATTTCGAAAAATTTACGCGTTTCTCGAGGCATCATAATCTTTCGCCTCACGTATGGTTATTGTTATTCCGGCCTGCCGTTACTGAACAAATTGATAGCACTTGCCGATATCCTAAAAAGAATTACCTTCACTTGAATATGGAAAGTGAAGTCTTAATAAAATGCGGAAACAATAAAAACATTCATGAATGGTTCGCTGTCGGGCCCCAAAATGAATTACAAGTTAATAAATTATTCGAGTGGAGCAAGAAGGATGGATTGACCGTAATAGACAAACGAGCTTTTGTTCAGAGGCGAAAGAATTTAAGTGGGGCGTCGGCTACAATTATCGCTGAGGTAACGAATTTGTTGAGTAAAAAATTTGGTTTATTTTAAAATACCACAATTATTGCAATTAAAAAACTAAAATTTTTTTCTACAATTTTCGTAGTCTTTTTCGTTTTATTCATCAGTAGTTAAAGATTTTGCATTAAGAACAGGATTGGCCTATAAGTATAAAAATGATTCCCATGTCAAGAAAGAATCAAATGAAAGTGTCAATAATACATCAATTGATTCTACAAAATTATTAAATGAGAGTATTATTTTCTCTGGCGAGTATTTGAGTGAAAAAAATTTAGATGAATATGACATAACGATTGAAGTTATGGATTTTCAAGATACATTATACTATAAATTACCAGGTACTATGGAGATTCCATGGAAAGCTTTTTTTGAGGTAAAATATTTCAACTGAAGAATATTTATGACTTTAATTTCATGTAACGTTTTATCTTGTTTATTAAACAGGTTTTTAGCAAACGCATTTGGATTTTCTTGATTATACTCGTACCTGTTTCTTCAGTATTATTTGGTGTGATTTTAGTATTACATAAAGATAGAAGAGGATTCGTTCATAAATTGTCAGACGGTTTTTTAAATGTATGGCGAATCTTTGTGCATCAGGAGTTTACAGGTAAACTATTAAGGAAGATTTCTTATAAAAATACAAACACGAGGTTAATATTACGTTATTTTATACTACTTCGTTCAAGGTTTTTTTGATTATTTACATCCATTAAATAAAATTATCAAAGGGTTGTACATTTCGAGCGGTACTATTTTTATTAGTTATTTCTCTTATGTTTCTTGAAACAAAATTATGGACTAGTTCATAGGACGTTAATCCTATAAATTTTAATACATTTTTTAAAGTAATAATCATTTACGAAATAATACGAACGTGAAGTAAGTGACGGAGGACTCACTATCGACTCTTTTAATTTTTATTTTCATGTATTAGATCACTAATATATTTTCATGCATTTAATTTTTTTCACTGTGGCATCATTGTGCATCATGTGATGCCTTTCTCTTTGATAATAATATATTCTTATAGCTCTCTAGCCTTTTTTTTTCTTTAAGTAGTTTTTCAACGTATACCTAAGAAAATCCACAAAAAGTGTTCTAATTCGATCCCCCATTTAAATAAAAAAATTTTTTTGAGGCATACTATTGAAACTGGGCCCATTTTACTTGTAATGTCATGGGCTACAAAGAAAAAAAATTTGATCATGGATTTGAGTCAGAGTAACACCCTTTTTTGTGGTTTACGTACTATTATGCATATAATATAGATGCTACTATTGACTATAGATTACAGATTTCATGCTTTTTGTATATAATAACAACATTTTTGAGCTTGAATAAGTTACGGTTAAGCGTATAAAATGTACTGTTAAAATAAAACTAGAATAACTGAGATTAGTTGTTTGAGTAGCTAATTCATTTTGCTCTCTTTTCACTGTTATGTAAACTTAAAAATTGAATGTATGAAATCAAAACAAAGAAATTGGGTCTGGATTATAAAAAATAATTGAATATTACAAATTACCTCAAGAATACTGATTTTATTGTACTCTATGTTGTTTGTGTCGACAGCGTTGAACACGTATGACTCAAAAATTGATATACGCAAGTACACGAAAGACATTTAAAATTTTTTAACATCCATCGCTTTTTCATAAAAATTTTTATGCTCGCAAGATAATCTGCTATGAGGTAAAAATTTTCAAAACAAGCTTAAGTCAATGTGACACAATTTCCTGTTATATACACAAAAAAGTTGTATCAATTTATTGTATAATCCCACATTGTTTGTGACATTATCAATAAAATAAACCATACATTGAAGGTGTGCCTCAAAAAAAAAATGTTTTTGATACAAATTTTGAAAGTACGTTCATGACATGCAAAAACAAATTTCTAAGTTAAAATATTATATTTTTTTAAATGAGTTGACCATTTGTCTAAAATATTAAGTAATAATAATTTTTACCATCCCGCCCCGACCAAAAATCTGTAAATTTTAAAAAATTACAAAATTAAAATCCAAATTAATAATATATTTTATAATTAGGTTTTATATTTAAGTAACCTAAATATTAAAGTCCCTCGGGCCCGGTGCTTTTGTTGGTGACAGGCAACATCAGATACAAAACCAACACTGCGATTGGCGCCCTAGGTAATAAAAACAATTTTTGCAACTTGTACCTAAACATAAAAAACACCTGCGCCAATTGAGCATGTAAGTCGTACTTGGTGACCTATAACGTACACAATGGACATAATTTTGGAGAAATAAAAGAAACCTTAGAACGTTGAGTCGAAAAATACTTCCTCTAGATTTCAATTTACATTCTTGAAAATTAGTTCCTCTAGATTTCAATTCATATTTTTGCAAAATACGAACCAAGATTTTTTTTAAAAAACAAACTTATACATAAAAAGAAATATAAGTTTTCGTTGTACAATCGCCATCATGTTAGGGGCTATTCAGCGGCCAGCGGGACCTGCAAAGTTGGGTTTGAGGGTCTGTAGGGTTATCAGGTTAGATGGTAATGGTGTGGCATAAGCTATTTTCTTACCAGGGAAATGTAAAGGTCCAAATATCACTAAAAACGCCCCGAGGTAGAGATAATAAGTTAATTCATGATTACCGAATAATGACAAGTAAATTTTATTTATGAATACATTATAATAATACACATAAGTTAGATTAGATTTTACTGATGTTAACAGAATATTGCGGTTTTCATTGAAAAGGGATGAGGAATTTCTCACATCATCTTCGGGTTGGCTGGCCAAGTACAACCATAAATTTTTTGACACTTATAATTATAGACGTATACATAATTGCTATTTGCTTTTAAATTTAACGTGCTCTAACTGGTTCGAAAATTAATTGTGTTCGTACAATGAGTGTAATCTAAAAAATCTCTTGCGTGAAGGGCAGGATTGTTGTATGTTTGAGCCCAAAATTTGAACGACGTTTTTCTTTTTGAGGGCGAAAAGTGATAGATTATGTCTGTGGGTATTTTTTGCCTGCTTAACATTTTACACTTCAGAGCAGAGGGGACTCCAGGTGATTTAAGGGCACGAAGTGAAACACATCGCTGTGAGAGTGAAGACAGCCAGCGCGCTTGACGGGAACGTTTAGAAACGCTGGCTGGATAGTGGATGACCTTGGCGATGCCAAACCTAGAAAAAATATTTATTACAATTAATATAATTTCTGTATGGTTGAGTAAGTGTTTTTAAAAGATGATGTTATCCATATTCTTGACTTCAAATAATATGTAAAGTGATTTTAGTGGGTGTATAACAAATACGCCTATAACAAAGTTGAGCAGAATAACCTCGATGCTACTACTAAAATAAAACATGACGTCAATTTTTATGTATCTGACAATCCAAAAAACACAAAAAGGTTAGTTTGACATTTGATAGCGGATTTAGCATCACAGAAGTCGTCCATTATCCAGCCAGCGTTGCAAAAACTTGACGACTAAAGCGCTGGCTATCTTCACTTTCACAGCGAATAGTAAGAAATAGTAGTTTTTGTCATAGAGCCGTTATTATTATCGTTTCGCAAAATTGCCAAAAAAGTTGTAAAAGATAAAAACTACTATGATGCTTATTTCACTTAAAAGAGAAGCTAGCAATTTTGCGAAAGAGGCAAAAAGTAATCGGAAACAATAACAATGAATATTACACTACTTTTTGTATCAATACATGGTACTACTAGACAAGTGAATTTTAAAAAATAAAATTCGACTTTACTTTTAAAGTCCCCTATAAACCTCGATTAAACTACAATTTAATTTAATTTATAACTTACATTTGATAAATTGGAAAACCATTGATTATAATTATCGAAGTTTTCAAAATATACAACTTCAATCTTTTTATTCATCATATATTATTGAATATAATTAAGGATTCGTAAAATTTTTACACGATTGCTCAACTATACTTATATTTTTTTTAATTTACAGGTGTACAATTCAATTCCGTATCTTCAAAAATGGCAAGGCTGTCGCTATATCTGACAGCATTCATTATTATTTCCATGTACGCAGGCTGTTTTACAAGCTTTGCTACAGTTTCAATACCACACATTCCATTTAGAAATGCGCGTGAATTTCTAGAGGACAAAACATATCAACTGATTATTTTAAAAAACTCTGATGATTTAAAGTACTTTTCGGTAATTTAATCAAGTTTCAACCAAAAGTATTTTTTTCATTATATTAAAAAACCTTATCGTATGACGTTTTATTAGAGCTCAGTGGACAATATAAACGACGAACTAAGATTATTTTTGAAGGATGAAAATAGTCTACCTACAACCCAAGAGGATGCTTTAAAGCAGGTGCTGTAAAATATTAAGTTTGTGTGTTGGTTGTTTTTAAAAACATTAAACAATGAAATATCTTTTACTATAATATATAAAACTTGTTTCTAACATTTATTCGTATACAATTTTGTAACTTTACTTGAAATGGTGGTAAAACTGTTTGTCGAAGGATACTTATTTGCGATTCTTGAGTAAAAAAATTTTCGGAATGGATATAAATTCTATGGAAGTGATTAATATATATGTGTGTGTGGGCGCGCTCACGTGTATGTGTGTGTCCATATGTAAGTGTAAGTCTAGCTTACCAAATTACAGCAATTTTAACAATTTTTGAAAGCTATTAAGAGTTAATCAATAAAAATCGATTATTTATTGGCACAGAAATCATTCAAAATTTTTTTTATAATTTCAGATATGCAATGACAGAGTAGCTTTTTATTCGTCTAGCATATTACGGAAATCCAGAACTATTCATTTCCATTGTAAAATCTTAGCTATTCCACTAGGTCATTCTAGAAAAAAAGCTATAGCTTTGAACAAAGGAGATCCACTTCTTCAATTATTAAATCATCAGTAAGTATTTTCAAGTAAAAATCATTGTCTTAGTATTTAAACATTGTTTTTTTTCAGCATTCAGAAGTATCGAGAGAATGGAATAATATCTCGAGCAAGGAAGGAAAGTCTTCGCACTATTCGCAATGAAAAAGGAGTTTCATTTACATCATTCGGTTTTACTGAGGTTGCCCCATTGTTTGTATTTTTATTAAGTGGATTTGCCCTCAGCCTAATCGTATTGTTATATGAAAAATATCACAGACGTATAATACTGTATTTTGTAAAAAAACCATGTAGGAGAATCAAAAAACTTAGGAAACCAAAGAAAACCAACCGTTTATACAATGATGGAAAGCCATTTTCAATATATTCTCAGTACAGAGAGCCACAGCCGCGCCCTTTGTGGCCTTATACTCCATAAGAAGGTTATACTTATACAGTAAATCACTAAAATAAATTTTTAAATGATGTACTTTTAACAATACCACTTTCGTACTAAACGAATGAATAACCCGTTACTTAGTCGTACACATATAAAAAATAACAAGAAATGATCACAAGTAGAAAACAATAGTTTTTGTACCGTAAGTTAAAATAAAAAAGTAACTCGCCCATAGGCCGAGCCCCTTAGTGCCCAACTTCCAAATCTCATTTTTTGAAAATTACTCTAACGTATAGATTGTGTAAGACATTGAAGCTACGCTCACTAAAGTCTTAATAAGTAATTTATACCGTAGTAAACTTTATTACTCTCGTCTTTTTTCTACTCACTCAAAGTTAAGTCAAAGTTTGCAACTAATACATTGTAAGCTCTTCGTACATACCTATGTCTAACCGAAAATGTTTCAGATTTTATTTCTTGGATAACATGAAGTTGGGCGTCCTAAGGTTTTGGTATTATTTTAAAATAATTAAAGGAGTTTCGTAGGTTTTTAAAAAATCTGAAAAGAAATAAACATCACAATAAGCTGAGGATGAGAAAAAAATTCTGATATTGATTACTGACAAGGAATGATAAAGTTTTGATCGTTGGTAAAATCATTGTTATTTGTAGTAAGAAATGTTAGTTTGAAATAAGATTGTTTTTGCGTTTTTGTTAAAATTTATAATGTCAAGTGTTAAATAATGTATCATATCACATTAAAACGATACAAAAATAATGGTGCGCATCCAACTAAGACAAGCACAAACATTTTCACGGGCCTATTGCAAATCGTGTTGACATGACGCACTAGGTGCATAGATAATTATACCATCTAACCTTTTTACGTTACATATGTGGTCAAAATGTTAAAAAGAAAAGTGGTATTTAATATTATGCCTTTATTAAATATCTTTTCTAATAAATTAACCACTTTCGTAGTTCCAGCCGTTTCTAACACTTTAAACGTAAAAATTGTTTTAAAACGGTGAAAAATCATCACATATCCTTTAATTAGATCGTATAACATTTGCGGATGAATTGTTTCATTCAAAATTTATAAATCTTGTTAGAATACGCTTTTTGTATTTCCTATTGTATTTTCTTCAAGATGGTCTATACTCAAAATTATGATATAAAGATCATTCTTTTACTGGATGGATAGTAAAACTAGAAAGTCAAACATATTATTTTTTTTTTTTTTATTCACTTTTATGTTTAACCTCTTACACTTTAACATACTAGCTTCAGAAAGAAAAAAATTGTGAGATTCCTCCCAGACAAAATAAATTTTAAATCTTTTCGTATACAAGAGACGTCGTTCACGTTGACTTGCGTTTGGTGCACTTCAAGACAATCGATGGTCGTCGACAGCGTATAGTAAGGTACTATTGTGCGTTAATAAAATTCTAGAATATTGTAACAATATTGACTTGTATTGATTGTCTCAATTACGATTGATTATGGCACAACATAATGAACTTAGGTGGACATTGTACGAAAAATTTAATTAATTCGTAGTATTTAACGTACTATTTAATTTGAATAAAAAATGTTAACTTTTAATTTGAAAAATTAACAATTAATAATTAAAAATTTATTTCTCACTTATTGCGTTACAAAATATGCTGTTAACGAGGTTAATTTATAATATGAACTTTTCATTAAAATCTAATGTCTTAGATCACGCTTAATTTGATCGTATTTTAAATGATACATTAAGAAGAAAGTTTTTTCTGTAATGATTTGTTCGATTAATTAGAATTCCCAACTTCAAGAAAATTAAATCGTCATATTATTAGTAAGCTAAGCTTAAATCAACGTTAATAAAATACTGTTTAAAGTAGCATAAATATTGTTAGGATAAGTTTTACTAAAGGAAAATATAAGGCTAAAGATAACTTACATGATTGCTAATTATACCTGAAAAAGTGAGGTGGCTGAAAATATACTGAAATGCTCCATCAATAGGTAACTTAAATAGAAATATTTTAACTTTAATTAAATACATTTTTTATAACAGTATTTCGGTTCTTCTTTTTGACTTAGTTAATTTCTAGCCATTGTGGATAAAAAATTTGATGTATCTAATCAACCATCTTTATTCTACTATGTCTATATCGTTGCAGATATTTTTGCCGTGGACTTGCAAACAAACAATTTTTTTTTTCATTGAAATATTGATAGCAAAATTGTACTTGACATTAAAAAAAGCAAGTCGACAACGGTGTAAGTTTGTTAATTAACATATTATAAAACGTTCAAACTATAATTTTTACTTTTGTATTAATATGATAAAAACTATAAAATCTCAAAGTTCTTTAATTAATTGTTTGTGAATAAAATAGATTTACTAATGAAATTACATCATTTATTATTTTTCCTTCTTCATTCTCTTTCGTAGACGATAACCGTGAGTCAATCGATATTTTTACTGTTGATTACAGTCTACACATTGGCAACTGGCTCATTTTTCGGAGGAGCATATAGATACAAGACGTTATTGTTTGAGTGGAGCCACGCCTCAACCTTGTCCGAATCAAATTGTTCGGGGATGTTAAAATTTACGCTAAATTCTGGGGAAGTATTTCTGATTTTATCTTTTTCAACTTTTTTGTTTCCCGTCACTGAAACGGATGTACCACTGACCTAAACCACAAACATATTTTTTTAAATAACATTTTCTCATAAAATAATCTTTATGCATGTAGATAAAATAGTGTCATGAGACATTAAACCAGATAAAGACTTAGACAAAAAACTTCCGTACTTACGATGACGTTGAGCGTATTGGGAACAAATAGTGTGGTATCTATTTCCTTTAGACGTTTAAACTACAAATGCGCCACTTTATTAAATTTTTGATTAATGTAAAAATAATGAGATATTTGTGTATGATTGATCGTTTCCTTACCTTAAAATGGTCCTTTAAGAGGCGAGGATCATCCTTAGATATTGATTTAATCTCCAACTGCCTCGCCTCTTGTGACGTTTTGCTAGGAGACATAGTTTGGTGACCCGCCAACGACATTCCAAGCTGGTTTAAAGGACCAATTGGTGTTACTTGGTGATCTTCAAACGGTGATTCAGTCCAATCCTTTTCAGACATTTTAATACAAATTCTAGTGTAACATGAAATTCTCGATTAGTCAGAAATTATAAGTGCGAATTGTGGTTGAAGATACTCTATAAAAACCTCTTGATTGAGAGAAAAGTGGCACGAGACTGTTGGTCTCAAGGGTCTTATCCTCTCGTTCTCACGTTTAAATCCAATCTTCGCCACCTGCCTCGATAACTCAGAAGGTTGCTGACGTGACTGCAATTCTATGCAATAGCTAGTGAGCTACAACTGCTAAGTGCTACGAGGCGAGTTCGGTTTTACCACTGATTCAAGCGCCTTATCGTGGCCAAACTACCAAACAAGGTGCACATGTTTTTTTTCCTTTGCTGAGCATGGAAGGGGTACAACGAGTATACGTCAGACGATTCCCGCGGAAAAGTGCACGCAGGTACAAATATTTTACCCCAGGATAGGGCTTGAAATTTCAAGAAAACATTGGAATTTTGAGGGATTATACGAACATCAGTATATAAATTTTGTGTTAGTACAAGATTTCATTACAATTTCGTTGAATGAGACGTAACCCACTTTTGCTTTAAAAAAAATCGTTTGAACAACCGTGTGAAAATTATAAATTTACCTCGTTAGTTACTATCGTCATTTTTGAAAACTAATAGTAGTATAAGTCTAATCGTATAATATTAGCGTAACCAACTAAGGCAACGTGTATTACAAATATTGGAGGAATGAAATGTTTTAAGAGAAACAATGTCAATAAATAAATATACTACCATATTAATTATTTCTACCTTAAATATGTCCCAGTAAGTGTCATAAAACTATTTAAAAATACGAAAAAAATGTGCATCACTTCTTATGAGATATGACTTTTTATCACTCAGAATCAATTATACATACCCTACTATGTTTTTGTATCGTATAAAAAAAATTGATGCAAAAAAGCTCGTGCAACTTAAATAGATTTGTATCTTTAATACATTGGTCATCAGCTATTGAGTAAAGATCCTAAAAAAACTAAAAACGTAACTAGCCAGTTTATTATTCTGTATGCTTAATTTTTGATAAATAAAGGAATTTATCAACTATTAAATAACGCCATGTTGACAAGGAACAGAAAATTTTTCCATAATTAATTAGAAAAATTCTTTACTTGATATTGTAATTTGAAGTGTTGAAAAAAAGATTTTTAAAAGTTATTGTTGAATTATATAATAGTTAAGAAAATGAAATAAAAACCTACATACATTCACAAAGTTTTTTAAACTTAATATTGTAACTTCTTGATTTGATATTCATACGTTTACTGAATAAATAACAAGTTTTAAAGCTTTTTATAGACCCTAGAAGGGAGAAAGTATTTCAGAAAGTAACTTTCGGATTTTTAACTATGAGCGTCCGTATTTCCCTGTGGCCATTTTTAATAAAAGAGTCCTACTCAAGTTTAATAAATGTGTTTGTGACCTGCTTAACACGATTTTTGTTGGTGGCTTGCTGTAAAATTTGCAAATCAATAGTTATTAAAAATTTTGTTAACAAATTGAAAACTCATGAAATTTTGATTTAAAAAAAAACATTCGTATTTTTAAGCACGATTCAAGCAAAAAATATGTCTTACAATTTTTCTTTGATAGTTATACTTTTTTAGTAAAAAATTTTCAAATTTTTGAAAAATTGGAATTTTGCAATTTTCAACCGTTACTATCTTAATAGTTGAAGAAATTTTTGCAATTCTGCAAGGCGCAAAAGATTTCTTTATTATTGCCCTTTAGAAAAACATAAATTTTCTCCTAATCATAAGCTTTGAATAGTAAGCTTCTTGCTACTCTACCCATGGTCTACCCATAAAGGAAAAAAAAGAAATTTTTTTTGGTAAAAAAATGTTTTTTTATTTCTTGGTTAGTTAAAAATAAAAATTATCTTGTAGAAGGAGTTAGAAGCAAATTCAAATAGATCACCATTTATTTTTAAAGACACGTGAATTTTACAGATCGTCATCATCAAAAATCGTATTTGAAAAATATAAAATAAATTTTAAAAAACTTGGATGGGACCATTTTGTTAGAAAAGACTACGGAAACCTACCTAGCATCCATACTATTCGATTAATATTGAAAAATAAAACCCACACAGAAAATAAACATGTATTTTACATTTTATTAATTTCCAAACCATGCATTTTTTTAATTATAATGACGATTTGTAAATTAGGAAGTTCCGTCCTTTCCCTTAGATACTGTCCGTGATGCGTCAGGTAATTTAAATTATTGACACATTATTGTGTTACATTATTATTAATGTACAAATTAAAAAAAAAAAATTACACAATTATTAAAAGATTAAATTTTTCTTTATTTTTCTCGGTGTTTTTTTCTACTAGGTATTAAGCAAAGCACCACGTTTGACTAGCCTCAATTGGGACCCAAATAAAATCTATCTACTATTGGCAATGATTTAATTACACGCGCATAATGCTTATTTAACAATCCATCAAATTATTCATCCATATAATAGTCGTTCTGTACAATATTTCACAATAAAGAATGGATGATTAAAATTGTCCCTTAGAGATCGCTAATGACTTTGTTATCATTTAAAAGCTGTGGATCCTAAAAAATACAAAAATTTTTTATTTATATGTTTCTCTTTGGACTTGTCTTACGCTTTTAAAATTAAAATAAATATTTCAACTTACAAAAACATCTGTTCTTCTACTGTACAGCATATCTCTTAGATTTATCAGTGGTCGAGCAAAGATGGACATCTCGTTGCCCTGCGTTTCTGTATTACGCTTTCTTATTAAAAATATCCTCGTTATGATCTTAATTCCACCTCTTTGGTGTCCGTAAAATCATTCGACTATATTAATAAACCGAAATTACTTGCTTCCCATCTATATGAAAATCCCTGCTCGTTTTATGCGTATGGTAACAGTAAAAAGAACTTTATCCCTGCTCAAGCTACATTTCCTACTTGCGGTGCCTTACAAATCCAGTGAAATTTTTCGTTGTCACTGTTTATCTAGAAAAATATATCTGATACTTTAAAAATACCGCCAATTTTTTATTATTTTTTTTAATTTATTTATTCTTCTATTCTAATAATGCAACACAATATACATCACATCAGAGGGCTTTCGTACGAAGATGCTATGGAATTCCATACAATGCCAGAATTTATTATAATTACAATCCGAAAAACTAATAATGTTCGAAATTTCAAGCGTAAACATAACTTAGCGAAATTAATTTATAAAATATATTGGTCTTCTTGTTTTGTGGCATATTGCAGGAGGGCTAATCTTAACTAAAAGGCTTTCAAAATTTAACACGACTTTAGAGTCTTCAAAAAAACATAGAAATTCTGAATATTCGAAAAAAATTTTTATCCCCTATGGTGTAAGTTAAGTTAAAGATTGGAGCCTGTAATTATCTGTTATTTACGATGAAAGTTCCCTTCGAATGTTTACGTATGTATAACTCAGTTTTGCAAACAGTCACGGATCAGTGATAGATGACGCATTTGTCTGCTTGTGCTCACTAATTAATAATTTTGTACAAACTATCTACAAACAAATCTGTTTTTAGTACCCCTATTTCCAAACGGTGAGAAAAAATCAATACGTAGCTTGAACAGTTATGAATATGATAAAAAAAGAGGAGAAAATATCCAAAACTTGCGGTTGCAGGGGAAAAAAGGCGCTTGGTCACGTGTTTAAGAAAATTGGCCGTGATATTTAAAGGGTAGGAGTGAAAAAAGCTCGTACTTACTACAAGTAAATACGTTGCCCTTTGTAGAATTTTGATTGGTTGAAACAATGGGCTCTAAAGTTAGATTAACCTCATGTGGTGGTGGTAGTCCTGATGTTAGAGATGGCTTTATATATCATTTATGTTACGCTAAGGTATTAATATTTTAAATCCCTGGCACCTACGTTGGTTTATTTTATGGAATATTTCTCGTTGTACGCAGTAAACCAATGAAAAATTTTAGGTAGAGCACGAAAAATTACGACGATTTTATTTTTATTTTTGAAAGCGCTTAAAAAATAGGAAAATTGTTTAATCTAAAATCGATAGGATGTTTTGTTAAAGTTTTTCACAATAAATAACAAGGATCCACTCCAATCACTGGCACTTGCATAACTTGTTATTCTAAAATTATTTATATTTCACATCTTTCACACCTAAAAACTCACGTCTGGATCGCATTATCATTGTTTCTATCTAAAGGGGAAAAAAAAATTCTAGTACCATGGAAACACACAAATGTTTTAACAAAAGCTGTTATTTTATTATTAAGGTAAAGTTTAATTGTAAATACAACTACAGTAAAGTCAGTACGCGCTGCACAAAAATATAAGATGTTTTATTGCTTATTTTAAGATTGCGGTCAATATCATACTTCGATTTCTTTGGTCTTTCCTTGCCAGAGAAGTAGCTACGTGTTCTTAAAACTACCACATATGCTTGAAACATAAAAATCCTACACACCAACAAATAAATGGCTTGAGATTTTATACAATCACCCAAAAGAAAGCTTTCGATCAATGACATGATTTATTTACAAATGGGTCAGTGCTTGTACTAAAAAAAGATCATAGAAAAAATAAACGTAAAAAAAAAACACGGGCAGGAGATCCACAAACAGATATAAATAAATTATAAGTAGAGCTGCGTAGTAGCAGGTGGTGAAACTGAATTGTCATGGACATTGTACGCATTGGTACTGTCACGCTTTTTGGGCTCAACTCCATATAGTCTCGCTTCTTTGATTTATGACGGATAGTGCTACTTATGGTAAATTTTAGACGTCGGAAGGAGAAAGCTCAGAAAAACGTTTCTAAAAGCGTATGGGCCGTTTTAATTATGTATGTCCTTAACCGCAGAAGAGGATGGGTGCGTTGGGAGATGTTTTTGTACATATCTGTGTATTTAGTATAGAGCCCTAATATTGCATCAAGTACTGTCTACGGAAGATTTAGTAATGACATTTTTTTTTTTATTTAGGTTGGAGCTTACAAAAAATTTTAAATGTTCAAGTTAATGCAGATAGCTAATATCGAATTGATTCATATATTGTATGCGAGTTTTAGACAGCAATTTTAGCTAGCAAATACGTGAAATTGCACGTGGTGTATTTTAGTAGACCGTATTATGGAGTAACGGAGAATACCACGTCAATTGTTAATGTAATTTGAACTCAACCCTCATTTTAAAAATAATCTGTTTGTATCTTCCAGCCATACAACAAAAAAAAGGTTTAAGGGCAGTTGGAGTCAAATTGAGAAATTAAATGAAAACTATTTGCCTAAATGAACCAGTACAAATTTCAGTGTTTTATTCCAGAAAAATTGTTTCTATGGTAAATCATAAATGATTTTTATAATGATTGCAAAAAAATACCATTTTGAACCATAACTATAAAAAAACTATAATTGTCTTTCAGACTCAGCGCACTTTCCTTCTTACAAAAAGGACGGCCTTTTCAGTCGTAAGTTGGCTGGAATTTCTGACTCAACGACAGAAAAAACGGGTCAGTTTAGCAGCTCATAATAATTGTAGTTTTTAAAAAAGATTAATAAAAGAACTCTCATATTTTAATTTAAAAAATTTTTTTTAATTTGTTATATTTATTTTAGTTTATTTTTGACAAGGATACTTAAATTTTATTTAAATATTTTATGGTAATAATGCTCATTTGAATTTTAGAAGGAATAGTTTTATAGACTTGTTAATTAAGGCTAAACAAACTTATGATGATAAAATTATGTCTATACGAACTTTATTTATGAATTTACAGGATAAATATAGGTTTGATAATAAAGATATCTATCGTATATATTTTCATAGTGGATTTGTGAAAAATAATTACGTACGCAATGGTTACTACATGAATGTGTGTAAAGAATATTTATACATACGTTGATAATTATACATTAAAACCTTTTGATTGTTCCTCAACATTTTCAGCAAGACTTGCAGTACCAGTCTTTATTGCCTCTGAAAGGCTTTGAACACAAAATAAGATGTACATGTTATCCGTCGAAGTTTTGTCAATGACTTTTGACGATGAAGCATTTGATTTTAAAGATATACTTTTCCCTGCTTCTGAGCACGTTGTTTTAGATATAGTAAACAAAGATCGAGGTTTCTTGGGTATGAATGTCATAGAGCTCAGATGTATCAATGCTTCTTCGTACGTATCTAAAATATATATATACATTTTGAAAATTTTATAAGTAAGACAAAGTAGGCGGTGGAATTGCACTACTGCTTACAAAGTTGGATATGACTTGAATATCATCGTCTGTCTATGGAAGAGGCATATAAAATGTTGTATCTTTGGCCTGTTACGTTATCAACACCAATAAAAGTGACATGTACAATGAAAGGCTCAGAAAATTCTTTTGCGCTGCTATCAATTTTTACTATGACAAATTTACTGTTTATCTGTAATGAAACTCATCACGTACAAAAGGTCATCATAGTCATAAGAAAAAAAATTTTGTTTTTTACCTTTACAGAGTACAAATTTGATACTGATGAAGATTAAAAGTAGTCAGCAGAACAAACTGCAGTGTTTACTTTATTATAACCATCAAGAATTTCGAATAACGTATATACAATGACACTAACACAATAATTGTTCATATTAACAGTTGTCTCACGTAGTTACTAACACCTTTCACTGTTGATGCAAATAATAACAATCAATTCACTTCGTTTGCCAATTGCTTCCTCATGCACATGTAATGAAGCACAAACAGTAAGCACTGTCAATGTTATAATCATACGCTTTCGTCATTGTAAAATACACTTTCCTATGCACAGCCTATACATATTTTTTACATTAATGTAGCAGTGGAACAATGAACAATGTACTATCATCTTCCAAAAGTTCAAAAATTTTAAATAAAATTAGTTTCGATTGTATATTATTCATGTTAAAATTTTCCACTTTCTTTTCAAAATCTTTTTTGACTTTCTACATATTTATAAGTGTTGAATCGCTCGGGTACGTAAAGCCAGGTCCAAGAATAAGTAACTGCTCTAAAGTAACTTTAGAATCGCCAAGAGCACTAGTTGGATTCATAGCCATTTGTTTAATTTTTATCACTTTACAGAGTCTTTTGTCAACACAACATTGATTGGTTCTTGAATCCAAATGTCAAATTCCATGTAATTCACTTTTTCCAAATAAATTTGTTTCTGGTTTTTACTGGATTTTATAATTGTTAAATTTAATTGTTTTTCTTTTTTTTTTTATTGTTTATTAAGCGTTTCTCTTCGATTTTTTTGCATAGCTAAACGAGAGGCTTGTATCCACTAGCAATCTGCTCTTTTGTTACGCCTAGAGTGCTTTCAAAATCAAAAGCTCAAATTTCATTCAACGAACACTTCATATTTTTGACATCATCAGCAATATGATGCAAGTTATAAACATTATATAGTATTAAAATATAATTATCAAAAAACTTTGCAATAAACTTTATTCTCGTTGAATAAGCCCCGCCTTTTTTTGTTTGAAAAATATTTATTTTGTATTGTAAAAAAAAAAAGTTGTTTTATTAAAAAAAATGTATGACATTTTTATATCAATAAAAATGAAAAAAATACAATTGGTCGGAAATGAGTTAAAAAAATTTTATTTTAAGGAAAGTGCACTTTTTGCAAGATGAATAGCATAAAAGTCAAGCAAAAATATACGTATAAAGCATGTGATACGGTGTATGAGGTAAATTGTACTACCTTTTGTGTCTGTATTATTTTTAAAAATACAGCGTAACAACTGTTTTTAACATTATATACGTTAAGTATTGAAAAATAAAAATGTTAGCTACTATAGACGTGCAAGTGTAAAAAGCCTAAAAAAAAAAAAATTAACTGTTTACTATTTTTTTTGTTATCTTTAAATCTTTTTAATATTCAATACATACAGTGGCTTGATCTATGTTTTGCGAAAAATTAAGCTTTTTTTTTTATAACAACTTGCCACACAATTTTCATTAGCATAAATAACTAATGCATATAATATTTTTCACTTCTTCTTCGAAAAAATTTTTTTATCCCTGCATTAAGTAACAAGATACAATAAAAAAGTGCAGAACAAATTTTAGATATATAAGAGATTCATTTTGAAATAAGAAATAAAAAAAATAAAAAAAATCGTCAATAAACCAACTACAAAATAAAAATTTATAGAGACATAAATAAAATATTACATTTATTTGAGAACCACCCTGAGGTACTAGGCACATGCAGCACTGATTTTACTTTCTCGGTTTTTTGAGCCAAGTTTCAGAACCACAGGATTTGTCTATCCTACAGCTACAGCTAAAAACGAACTTCAGGAATGTTCAATCGTAATTATCAAGTGAGCAATTGGCCTTCAATATTTTATTCAATAAAAAGTACATGTATTTGATGGACGCTGAGTTTATACAGGGGAGCTTTAGGTGAAGTCACCAAAAAATATCTAAGTGCAAAATATACAAAAATTTTACGCCATAGTTGGTCAAAAATCGCCAATTCGGCTGTTAGTTATCAGATCTGGTCATCCTGGCTACGACACGGCTTAAAAGGGTTTGGGATTCCTTTTCCCACTATACCAAAACTTCCTGGCCGTGAAGTGGGAAAAAAGTCACGCCCATCGACATACAGTCAACCCCTTCCCAACTTCCCCTCTTTTTATTTGTATTTCCGAAAACAAACAAAACGAAAGCCAATCCACGTAGGTCGAGTTGCAAAGAAACCAATACATGATAAAATTTTAAATCAATGCATCATATGCTTAAAGATATTTTTTATTAGAGATTCTAGCCTAGAAGCACATACGTTAGTCAATTTGAATATTATACGTACCTTTTTGCTTGTACCTTAACATTGCAGAATTTTGGTTAAGCTTTTACCTTTAAACTCAAGATAAAGTGCTATCGCTCATTTGTCCGTAACTACAGTACCAAGTACAACAATAGCACTCTGTCCTACTTACATATATGTGTACATGGCCTCTGCTTAACGTATCTACCCTTTTTTCCTGCGGATAAGGACATATACAATTACAACAGCCCCTACTCTCTTAAAAACGCTTCCTCGAACTTTTACCCTACCAAAGTCAAAAATTTCTAATATTTTATCTTTACTTTCCAGCATAAAACAAAGTAGCGACACTACATATAGAGTTGAGCTGAAGAAGAATAGTTTTTTCCCTCAAATATCGCGTGTCAGGACTGATACATTCAATGTCATGACAATTCAGTTTTACCACCTTCTACTACGCAGCTCTGCTCATAATATATTTACAATTATTCGTGTAGGTCCTGCACCTGCTTTTGTTCCACATTTACTTTTCCTATGATATGTTTATTGAATCAAGCACTGACAGATTTGTAAGTACATCATGTTATTGATCGAACACTCTCTTTTGGGTGTTTGTACAAATCAGCTGTTTGTTGGTGTGTGTTCTTTTTTATTTTTAGAGACAGTGTTGCGACTTAATTTTACCGTGGCCGTTTCTCTAGTAAGAAAAAACCAAAAAAATCAACGTATGATAGTGACCACAAGCTCAAAATAAGCAATAAAATACCTAATCATTTTGTGCAGCTTATACCAAATAAAGTGGAAGGAAAAATTTTTTTTTTTAAATTAAAAATAATTTTTATGCATTCATCACTACTGTAGTTCTATTTTCAACTAAACTACATCCTAATTACTAAACAACAATTTTTTTTACAATACTTTTGTTTTTCATGGTATAAGATTTTTTACTTTTTTTTTTCTTTTCTTAAGATAGAAACAATAATTCTACGATCCAAACATGAATTTCTTGGTCTAGAAGATATAAGATTTAAATAATTTTAGAATAATAAGTTACGCAAGTTCAAGTGATTCAAGTAGGTCCTTAATATTAATTATAAAAAATTTCAATTAGGCATCCTACCGATTCTGCAACAAGCGATTTTTTACTTTTTTAAGTATCTCCCTAAAATCAAAGTAAATCCTGGTATTTTTTTTTTTCTACCTTATGTTCTTTATTAGTTCTCGGCGTAGAACGAAAAATATTCCAAAAAATAAACCAACGCAGCTGACAGGGATTTATAAAATTAATACCTTGGAATGAAATAAATAATATATTAAACCATTCCCAACATCATGACTACCACCACCACACCTGGTTAATCGAATGCTAAAGCCCATTGTTTCAACCAATTGCAATTCTACGGAGGGCCCCGTATCTTCTTACAGCAAATCCGAGCTACTTTCACTCCTACCCTTTGAATATCACAGCCAATCTTCTCAAACTCGCGACCAAGTGTCTTTTTTCCCCTGCGACCGCAACTTTTGTGTATTTTGTCTTTCCTCTGTTACTATTTCCATGAGTATTCAAGTTATGTATTGATTTTGTGATTTTCGTTTGTAAATAATTTGACGAAGAACATATATTTAATAAGATAATTTATGAAAAAAAAGCGATTTGTAAACGATTGCAGATATACCCTTGCGTTAGGGAATCTGATCTGACGTTGTTTGTAATATTGTAGTACTTAAGGTACGAAAGGAAAATTTGTATTTCAAATAGTAG
Source organism: Copidosoma floridanum (assembly GCF_036245765.1). NCBI lineage: Eukaryota > Metazoa > Arthropoda > Insecta > Hymenoptera > Encyrtidae > Copidosoma > Copidosoma floridanum. The sequence continues at coordinate 254,330 of NW_028321927.1, read as the reverse complement.
ACAACTAAATCAGATAAACTTTAACCAAAATTTAAACCCTAGGAGATGAATACAATATACATCAATACTAACGAGTTTCGATAAATAATACTTGTTACCTCTCAAATTGATATTGCCACGTATTCAAATAGTGTCTCGATCAATTTGACTCAAAAGGCTCGTGCTTAATCACTAACAAAGTACAACCTCAAAGGCAACACTGCAGAGAAGCTTCCAGTAAGCATCGACACACCAAGTGTTTAGCGAGACTGTGCTGGCGGAGGGTATACCTGGTCGTCCTCGAGACACCTGAGAATCCGCTTGCATTTTTAGCTGGGAACGCCTAAGCCTGCCACGATCATCGAGCAAACGTAAAAAAATTTTCGAAAATTTTTCCTAGGCATGAGGTATGAAGTAAGCTCGTCATTTGTCTGCAATCAGGAAACTGCGAGTCATCCAATTTCAAGTAGTACGAGTCCGAGTTTAGTCAGACATAGGCGGATTTTATATAAATTTATATTCTCGAGTATCGTACACCCATCTAAATGTTGTTAAATCCATTATAAAAACGAACAAAAAAAAACAAATAAAACTTAAATGAATTAAATTTCGTTAACGTGACTGTGCCAGTCTTGCAAGAGTCTCAGGAGTTTCGAGTTTTACCCGATACAGTATATTTTTCTAATAAAAGACGTTTTGGATTCTTGCAAGAGACTTTTATCCGAAGCGATCGGCTAAATTGAAAAAATCAATACACTCATCCGTAAGAATCACGGAAAGGACAATCGACTACTTTATAAAAGTCAAGCCAAAGAGTTATCGGACTATATACCTAACCAGGTATGTAGTGATCAAGGACACAACTACACTCTTATTATTAATTTAGTCTCGTAGCTCTTCGACCCCCTTGACACGATCGGTAGGTAGCACATGAATAATACATCCAACAGCGCGTCAAAAAAGGACTCTCTTAGCACATGATTTATTAAAGCCCTTGGCTACCGCGTACCCGCTAATAGTATAGTTCTCCTATAGGGGAGAGCAGCTGGTGAGGAATCACCCACTTTTACCCGCAAACGATTTTTACTGGACTAGTATAGTATATACACTATGGTATACGTATAGGTGGTAGTCATTTTAAAATAATTAAAGCATAGGACTAGTCGGCAAATATTTTTTAAATTTAATTATAAAATAAAACATGAAAAAGATTAAATCATTTATAAGTACAACCAGACAAAGACTTGAACAAAGAACTTTCATAGGTCAATGGGCCTCCCTGCGAAGAAAAATATTTTCTGCTAGTTTGCCAAATATTTTTTCATAATCATTCATACTCGATATTAGAGGGGCGTCAATTTTGGCTGAAGCTTTTTGTATGTGCATATGAATATATATATTATCGCACGTTAAACGTCAGAGGCCTTGGCAGTTGTATGAGGGACAGGTGATTTATGTCACTCAGCAGGTCGAGAGATCGAATGATTTTTCTTGTTATAGTAATTTAAACTTCATAAATTTGTTTATAAGAAATAAGATAACAAGCGTTATTTAATCAAGTTAAATGATCTGTTTATTCACAATAATACAATTTTTCAGTAAATTAAACAATTAAAAAAAATTAATAAAAAAATAAGAGAAAAAAGATGAGAGGTGCAAACAAAACAAGAAAAATAGATTGCATACATAGGTGTGTTTGTTGGCCTGTGATTTGTGGCGCTGGGATAAAGAAGGGATTATTTTTTATAAACCATATTCGAAAATATCTGTTCTTCGTCAACTTATTTACAAACAAAAGGCAGAAAATCACGACATAGCTTGAATACTCATGAAAATAATGACAGAAGAAGACAAAATATCCAAAAGTTCCGGTCGCAGGGGAAAAAAGGTACTCGGTCAAGCTCGCGTTAACGCTGGTATGGTGGGAGGAAAAAGCTCTTTAGTTTGAGTAGATTGGCCGTGATATTTAAAGGGTAGAAGTGAAAGTAGCTCGTATTTGCTACGAGTAGATACGTGGTCCTGCCTAGGGTTGTGATTGGTTGGAACAATTTGCTCCAACGGTTGATTAACCTCATGTGGTGGTGGTAGTCCTGATATTAAAAATGGCTCAATATATTATTTATTTTATACTAAGGTATTAATATTTCAAATCTCTGGCATATAAATTGTTTTATTTCATGGAATATTTCTCGTTGTACGCAGTAAGCCAATGAAACAGTTTAGGTAGAAAACGAAAAATTACTACGACTTTTTTATTTTTTTGAATACGCTTATAAAGTGAGATATTTGTTTAATCTCAAATCGATATAACGTTTTGTTAAAGTTTTCCACATTAAATAACAAGGATTCTTTTGAATCACTTGCACTTGCATAACTTATTATTCTAAAGTTATTTAAATCTCACATCTTCCAGACCTAAAAACTCACGTCTGGATCTCATTATCATTGTTTCTATCTTAAATAAGGGGAAAAAAGTAAAAAATCTAGTACCATGAAAAACAAAAATGTCATAACAAAAATTGTTGTTTAGTAATTAGGATGTAGTTTAACAAAAAATATAACTACAGTAGTGATGCATACAAATTAATTCAATTTCAAAAAAGTAAAATAGAATATTTCCTTCAATTTTATTTAATACATGCTGCACAAAATAATTTGGTGTTTTATTGCTTATTTTTAGATAGCTGTCAATATCTTCTTCCGATTTTTGTGGCTTTTCCTTGCCAGAGAAGTAGCCACGTGCTCACAAAATGTGGTAGTCTCACAAACACTATGTGGTAGGCTCCAAACATAAAAAATCCTCGACACCAACAAATAAATGGCTTGTAATTTTATTCAAACGCTCAAAAAAAAGCGTTCAATCAATGACATGATTTACTTACAAAAGGGTTAGCGCTTGATCCAAAAAACAGATGGTAGGAAAAATAAACGTAAAACAAAAACACGGGCAGGACATATACAAACTGATATAAATAAATTATAAGTAGAGCTGCGTAGTACAGTAGTAAAATTCAATTGACATGCACATAGTACGCATTGGTACTATCACACTTCTTGGGCTCAACTCTATATAGTGTCGCTTCTTTGATGTATGCTAGATAGAGCTATAGGAAACTCAGACATCGGAAGGGAAAAGCTCAGAAAAATGTTTCTGATAGTGTGTGGGCTGTTTTAATTATATATGTCCTTAACCGCAGAATAGGATGGGTGCGTTGGGAGAAGAACTTTATACATATCTGTGTATATAGTATAGAGCCCCAATATTGTATCAAGTACTATATCTATGGAAGATTTAGTAATGGCACTTTTTTTATTATACAGGTAGGAGCTTACAAAAAATTTCTAAATGTTTAAGTCAATGCAGATAGGTAATATAGGATTGATTTTTATATTACATGCGATTTTTTGACAACAACTTTAGCTACCAAATACGTGAAATCGCACGTGGTGTGTTTTAGTAGACCGTATTATGGAGTAACGGAGAATACCACGTCAATTGTTAATGTAATTTGAACTCAACCCTCATTTTAGAACTAATCTGTTTGTATCTTCCAGCCATACAAAAAAAAAAAAGGTTTAAAGGCAGTCGGGGTCAAATTGAGAAATTAAATGAAAACTATTTGCCTAAATAAACCAGTATAAATTTGAGGTTTTTATTCCAGAAAAAATGTTTATACGGTCAATCATGAATGATCTTTTCAATTATTGCAAAGAAAGACCATTTCTTAACCATAACCATAAAAAAACTGTAATTACCTATCAGACTCGGAACACTTTCTTTCTTAAAAAAATGACGGCTTTTTCAATTGTAACGAGGCCGGAACTTCACTAACTCTATAACGAAAAAAAACTGATTTGTAAGTAGCAGTTCAGAATAATTATAATTTTTAATGTAGATTAATAAAAATCTCTCATATTTTAATAATTTTTTTTTTCAGTGTGTAATATTTCACTTAGTGTCTATATGACGGAGATAATTTAACTTTATTTAAATATTTAATGATACCAATGCTCATTTAAATTTAGAGAGAATAGTTTATAGAATCATAAGTCATTGCTGAACAAACTTCTGATAAATAGAACAAACATAGACGAGAAAAATTGTAATTCCTAAAGCTGTTTTTTCGCGGAGTACAAATTACCTGACCTTTTAACTAACGAAAGCTTCAATAACCATCATAAAGTTTAATCATGCCCAAATTTAATGACAAAGAATATTTTTTCATTCATTAATCAGATTAACAGACGGTTTTTACTTATTCTACAACATTATGAAAATTAAAAATTTTAAAAATAAATAAACCCATAATTCGTATTATAGAAAATTAAACAAACAAACGAAGATATAAGTACACGACGTAATAAATGTACACCAAATTTTTATGTAGCATTAAACACATGGAAATCATACTATAAACAAAGTTTTGTGAATTTTTGAATTCTATTTGGTAGTTAATACTGTGGTATAGCGTTTAAGAATGTAATACAGTTTTAAAGTTAACTTTTTACTTTAACAAAAAACTAATGGAATACCAAGTAACAGTTCAATATCGAGTACTAGTTACACATAAATTGGTCAGAATAATTCCTAAAATATATAATTTAAATTGTTTAGTGAACTTCAGAAACATGATTAAATTAACATACAACCAATTAACTGTTGTAAATAAACGAGTAAGTTATTCGATATATAACTTAAGTTGCTACTTAATTTTTTGTGTTACCCAAACATTTAAATAGTTTAGTATTTAAAAAAATGATAATATACATTGCTGAAAAGTTGCTTGTTATATAAAGTGTATCTCCAATAGAAAGTAGCTTTAAGCCTATATGGTGCATTGCTTTGAAATTTTGTCATGTATTGGTTTCTTTGCAACTTGTCCTACGACGATTGGCTTTCGTTTTGTTTGTTTTCGGAAATACAAATAAAATGAGGAGAAGTTGGAAAGGGGTTGACTGTGTCGATGGGCGTGACTTTTTTCCCACTCCATAGCCAGAAAATTTTGGTGGTGGAAAAGGGGATTCCAAGCCCTTCAAGGCATAGCCCTACCACGTCACTGTCTCGCAGTGCGTCAGCTAGACAACACCTCAACCCCAAGTGATTACTGTGTTCTACGTTTCCTATACAGTTTGTCAAAGGAATTTAGTGCTCAAATCGATATTTATCCGTGAAAAGTGTCCTGTGAATCTCGAGAACCCAAACTCCCAGCATCAAAAGATCGTCCAATTCCAGCCGTACCCAGCTTTATCTGAGGAGATTTCGAAAGTCATTGTTTGCGTCACGAGAATCAAGTTAACAAGTAAGTACGTGATTAAATTCTCTCTCTGGCAGAAATAGATTTATTTCGCTCTTATTAAAGTCTTTTTGTTTTCTCTTGAATGATGCACTTTTTTGATACATATTAAGCTGAGCAATGCACGCTATATAACTGAAAGCTTTTGTCGAAGTTATGTCTTAAAGAAAATAATTTTTTCTATTATTATTACTTCTTTGCTTATTGTTATTATAACACGTGGCCCCTATGAAAAATACAATTTTCTATTTCTTTCTCGTAAGCGTGTGTGAAAGAAAAAAAACATTTGACATAAATTCTTATTTATAAAATGCAGTGAGTTTCAAGAAAAGCTTAAAGTTTTTTATGTGAGAGGATAATAGAGGGCGTTTCGTACACATTAACGTAGAAATTTACAGTAAACATTACTTCAACATAATTTCTTTGTTTTTTTTAAAAACAGCGTTAACTTAACTCAACAAGCATAATTAAGCTTTTTTTTTTATTTAGAAATTTTATGTAAAACTAATAAAATGTTACCAATAGTTACGGAGACCTCGGAAGGCACTTTAACATTGTTTTGCATCCTAAATAATGAATTACAAAAAAGTTTATTCTTATTTTTCTACTTATTTCATCACAGCTTCCCCATCTAATGAAGATTAACAATATAATGTTTTACTAAAAACTTTAAAAAATTGTATATAGATGTCAACTGTTTAAAAAATCTAAAAATCTGACGTTACTAACATTTGAATAATGTCTTAGCCTTGAATGCTTTTGAAACATTTAAGTTTGTTTCGTGCACCTCATTTTTTCCGTAACTAATTATCCGTTACTTATTAGAGTACAATAACAAGCAGAATAACATTAAAGATTTAAAAATAGTAAGTTATACGTATTTTTACGATGTCAAGAAGTGGTAAGCTTAAAAAAATAGTACTTGAAAAAGCCAAGAAGTTGAGAAATTCGATGAAATTTGTAAAATTAGAATTTGGACGAATTTAGATGCATATATTTACGTATACCTTACTTAATCAAAAATCAAAAATAAAGAAAGTCAAGCTTTTCAAATATTTTTTATAGTTTTGTTAAGTAACTTTCGTAACAAATTATGTCAAAAAAATGGTAAAAAGGGTTAAAAATCCTATAATTTGGTTTTAAAGTAAGAGTGTAGATATGTATAAAATTGTATAAAAAATTATGTGCCACACAATTATACAACAAAAGCATATTCAAGATTTCTTGATTAAAGTATACATACTTCCGGAAAATATTTTATTTCTATTGAGATTGAAAAAATAATAATTTGAGATTTGTTAATGCTCAATTTCTAAGCACATTATCTACTATTTTACAAAATATAAAGTAAATTTTGTAATTTATTTAGGATTACTAAAAGAATGTTAACTATAATGAAAATATGATAGCGTTACAAAAGTTAAAAATAAGAATATAGAAATGCGACTTTCACAAATTTCATACTTGATTAATTTTAGACTATAAATACTATATTACGCACCAAGGGAGCAAAAAATGGCATTCCTTCCCGGGTGTGTAATTGCCTCCTGAACCGAAGGCGAGGCAAACACCCGGGAGATGATTTGATGACCCGTACTTTGTTCCCGAGACCCGTATACGATTTTTTCTCTTCCTCCTCTAAAAATACGACGTTTTTCCCTGATTTGAGGGAGAAAAGTGCAACATAAGGTTTTTGCCTCTCAGGTCAAAATCGTATTTACTGCTTATTAGAAACAGTATTTTAGCATGCTCTGCGAGGAAATTGCCTCCCGAGCCGTAGGTGAGGGTGGGAACCACGCAGAGGATGGCACAATACTTTTCCTATGAGTAGTGCATGCGATTTTTTACCTGGGGGGAATGTGGCACTTTGCTCCCCGAAATCAAGAACCAAAGTCTTACTTTCGGCAGAGGAACAAGAAAAAAAAATTGTACTGCTGTATAAATACTGTAAATTAAATTAAATAACATATTTGTTTCACTATGCGTTAGTAGTTGTACTCACGTAAAATAGTCTTGCGTTCACTAACTCGTACAGAGTACGTTTATACAATGATTTTATTTAATTCTGTGAGTAAACGTGTATATTTTCTCAATCTATTTTCAGTTAAAAATGATGAAGCTAACTAGCCTCGTTGTAATATTCGCCGTTGTTTTATTCATGCCATGTGATTCAGCGAAAAACATGGAAAGTCAAGTTCCTGTAATTTTGGATGTACAAAAGTTCTATGCGACCACCAGCATAGGAATTATTTATAGGAACAACGAAGGTGAGTAAAAGTAAAGCGATTATAATAATTATTAATAGTAAATATCAGCAATTTTTCTTTAAATTCACAGATATACATTCGGTGATTAACATGGTTAAAGAATTTTCGCGTAAAATGGTATACTCCGTAGCTTCGACTATATCGGATCTTCCAGAAAAGTATCCGAAACTAAGAAATTACTCAAAAACCCTTTTCGTGGCGTTTTTAAATACTGACAATGATTTCGAAAAATTTACGCGTTTCTCGAGGCATCATAATCTTTCGCCTCACGTATGGTTATTGTTATTCCGGCCTGCCGTTACTGAACAAATTGATAGCACTTGCCGATATCCTAAAAAGAATTACCTTCACTTGAATATGGAAAGTGAAGTCTTAATAAAATGCGGAAACAATAAAAACATTCATGAATGGTTCGCTGTCGGGCCCCAAAATGAATTACAAGTTAATAAATTATTCGAGTGGAGCAAGAAGGATGGATTGACCGTAATAGACAAACGAGCTTTTGTTCAGAGGCGAAAGAATTTAAGTGGGGCGTCGGCTACAATTATCGCTGAGGTAACGAATTTGTTGAGTAAAAAATTTGGTTTATTTTAAAATACCACAATTATTGCAATTAAAAAACTAAAATTTTTTTCTACAATTTTCGTAGTCTTTTTCGTTTTATTCATCAGTAGTTAAAGATTTTGCATTAAGAACAGGATTGGCCTATAAGTATAAAAATGATTCCCATGTCAAGAAAGAATCAAATGAAAGTGTCAATAATACATCAATTGATTCTACAAAATTATTAAATGAGAGTATTATTTTCTCTGGCGAGTATTTGAGTGAAAAAAATTTAGATAAATATGACATAACGATTGAAGTTATGGATTTTCAAGATACATTATACTATAAATTACCAGGTACTATGGAGATTCCATGGAAAGCTTTTTTTGAGGTAAAATATTTCAACTGAAGAATATTTATGACTTTAATTTCATGTAACGTTTTATCTTGTTTATTAAACAGGTTTTTAGCAAACGCATTTGGATTTTCTTGATTATACTCGTACCTGTTTCTTCAGTATTATTTGGTGTGATTTTAGTATTACATAAAGATAGAAGAGGATTCGTTCATAAATTGTCAGACGGTTTTTTAAATGTATGGCGAATCTTTGTGCATCAGGAGTTTACAGGTAAACTATTAAGGAAGATTTCTTATAAAAATACAAACACGAGGTTAATATTACGTTATTTTATACTACTTCGTTCAAGGTTTTTTTGATTATTTACATCCATTAAATAAAATTATCAAAGGGTTGTACATTTCGAGCGGTACTATTTTTATTAGTTATTTCTCTTATGTTTCTTGAAACAAAATTATGGACTAGTTCATAGGACGTTAATCCTATAAATTTTAATACATTTTTTAAAGTAATAATCATTTACGAAATAATACGAACGTGAAGTAAGTGACGGAGGACTCACTATCGACTCTTTTAATTTTTATTTTCATGTATTAGATCACTAATATATTTTCATGCATTTAATTTTTTTCACTGTGGCATCATTGTGCATCATGTGATGCCTTTCTCTTTGATAATAATATATTCTTATAGCTCTCTAGCCTTTTTTTTTCTTTAAGTAGTTTTTCAACGTATACCTAAGAAAATCCACAAAAAGTGTTCTAATTCGATCCCCCATTTAAATAAAAAAATTTTTTTGAGGCATACTATTGAAACTGGGCCCATTTTACTTGTAATGTCATGGGCTACAAAGAAAAAAAATTTGATCATGGATTTGAGTCAGAGTAACACCCTTTTTTGTGGTTTACGTACTATTATGCATATAATATAGATGCTACTATTGACTATAGATTACAGATTTCATGCTTTTTGTATATAATAACAACATTTTTGAGCTTGAATAAGTTACGGTTAAGCGTATAAAATGTACTGTTAAAATAAAACTAGAATAACTGAGATTAGTTGTTTGAGTAGCTAATTCATTTTGCTCTCTTTTCACTGTTATGTAAACTTAAAAATTGAATGTATGAAATCAAAACAAAGAAATTGGGTCTGGATTATAAAAAATAATTGAATATTACAAATTACCTCAAGAATACTGATTTTATTGTACTCTATGTTGTTTGTGTCGACAGCGTTGAACACGTATGACTCAAAAATTGATATACGCAAGTACACGAAAGACATTTAAAATTTTTTAACATCCATCGCTTTTTCATAAAAATTTTTATGCTCGCAAGATAATCTGCTATGAGGTAAAAATTTTCAAAACAAGCTTAAGTCAATGTGACACAATTTCCTGTTATATACACAAAAAAGTTGTATCAATTTATTGTATAATCCCACATTGTTTGTGACATTATCAATAAAATAAACCATACATTGAAGGTGTGCCTCAAAAAAAAAATGTTTTTGATACAAATTTTGAAAGTACGTTCATGACATGCAAAAACAAATTTCTAAGTTAAAATATTATATTTTTTTAAATGAGTTGACCATTTGTCTAAAATATTAAGTAATAATAATTTTTACCATCCCGCCCCGACCAAAAATCTGTAAATTTTAAAAAATTACAAAATTAAAATCCAAATTAATAATATATTTTATAATTAGGTTTTATATTTAAGTAACCTAAATATTAAAGTCCCTCGGGCCCGGTGCTTTTCTTGGTGACAGGCAACATCAGATACAAAACCAACACTGCGATTGGCGCCCTAGGTAATAAAAACAATTTTTGCAACTTGTACCTAAACATAAAAAACACCTGCGCCAATTGAGCATGTAAGTCGTACTTGGTGACCTATAACGTACACAATGGACATAATTTTGGAGAAATAAAAGAAACCTTAGAACGTTGAGTCGAAAAATACTTCCTCTAGATTTCAATTTACATTCTTGAAAATTAGTTCCTCTAGATTTCAATTCATATTTTTGCAAAATACGAACCAAGATTTTTTTTAAAAAACAAACTTATACATAAAAAGAAATATAAGTTTTCGTTGTACAATCGCCATCATGTTAGGGGCTATTCAGCGGCCAGCGGGACCTGCAAAGTTGGGTTTGAGGGTCTGTAGGGTTATCAGGTTGGATGGTAATGGTGTGGCATAAGCTATTTTCTTACCAGGGAAATGTAAAGGTCCAAATATCACTAAAAACGCCCCGAGGTAGAGATAATAAGTTAATTCATGATTACCGAATAATGACAAGTAAATTTTATTTATGAATACATTATAATAATACACATAAGTTAGATTAGATTTTACTGATGTTAACAGAATATTGCGGTTTTCATTGAAAAGGGATGAGGAATTTCCCACATCATCTTCGGGTTGGCTGGCCAAGTACAACCATAAATTTTTTGACACTTATAATTATAGACGTATACATAATTGCTATTTGCTTTTAAATTTAACGTGCTCTAACTGGTTCGAAAATTAATTGTGTTCGTACAATGAGTGTAATCTAAAAAATCTCTTGCGTGAAGGGCAGGATTGTTGTATGTTTGAGCCCAAAATTTGAACGACGTTTTTCTTTTTGAGGGCGAAAAGTGATAGATTATGTCTGTGGGTATTTTTTGCCTGCTTAACATTTTACACTTCAGAGCAGAGGGGACTCCAGGTGATTTAAGGGCACGAAGTGAAACACATCGCTGTGAGAGTGAAGACAGCCAGCGCGCTTGACGGGAACGTTTAGAAACGCTGGCTGGATAGTGGATGACCTTGGCGATGCCAAACCTAGAAAAAATATTTATTACAATTAATATAATTTCTGTATGGTTGAGTAAGTGTTTTTAAAAGATGATGTTATCCATATTCTTGACTTCAAATAATATGTAAAGTGATTTTAGTGGGTGTATAACAAATACGCCTATAACAAAGTTGAGCAGAATAACCTCGATGCTACTACTAAAATAAAACATGACGTCAATTTTTATGTATCTGACAATCCAAAAAACACAAAAAGGTTAGTTTGACATTTGATAGCGGATTTAGCATCACAGAAGTCGTCCACTATCCAGCCAGCGTTGCAAAAACTTGACGACTAAAGCGCTGGCTATCTTCACTTTCACAGCGAATAGTAAGAAATAGTAGTTTTTGTCATAGAGCCGTTATTATTATCGTTTCGCAAAATTGCCAAAAAAGTTGTAAAAGATAAAAACTACTATGATGCTTATTTTACTTAAAAGAGAAGCTAGCAATTTTGCGAAAGAGGCAAAAAGTAATCGGAAACAATAACAATGAATATTACACTACTTTTTGTATCAATACATGGTACTACTAGACAAGTGAATTTTAAAAAATAAAATTCGACTTTACTTTTAAAGTCCCCTATAAACCTCGATTAAACTACAATTTAATTTAATTTATAACTTACATTTGATAAATTGGAAAACCATTGATTATAATTATCGAAGTTTTCAAAATATACAACTTCAATCTTTTTATTCATCATATATTATTGAATATAATTAAGGATTCGTAAAATTTTTACACGATTGCTCAACTATACTTATATTTTTTTTAATTTACAGATGTACAATTCAATTCCGTATCTTCAAAAATGGCAAGGCTGTCGCTATATCTGACAGCATTCATTATTATTTCCATGTACGCAGGCTGTTTTACAAGCTTTGCTACAGTTTCAATACCACACATTCCATTTAGAAATGCGCGTGAATTTCTAGAGGACAAAACATATCAACTGATTATTTTAAAAAACTCTGATGATTTAAAGTACTTTTCGGTAATTTAATCAAGTTTCAACCAAAAGTATTTTTTTCATTATATTAAAAAACCTTATCGTATGACGTTTTATTAGAGCTCAGTGGACAATATAAACGACGAACTAAGATTATTTTTGAAGGATGAAAATAGTCTACCTACAACCCAAGAGGATGCTTTAAAGCAGGTGCTGTAAAATATTAAGTTTGTGTGTTGGTTGTTTTTAAAAACATTAAACAATGAAATATCTTTTACTATAATATATAAAACTTGTTTCTAACATTTATTCGTATACAATTTTGTAACTTTACTTGAAATGGTGGTAAAACTGTTTGTCGAAGGATACTTATTTGCGATTCTTGAGTAAAAAAATTTTCGGAATGGATATAAATTCTATGGAAGTGATTAATATATATGTGTGTGTGGGCGCGCTCACGTGTATGTGTGTGTCCATATGTAAGTGTAAGTCTAGCTTACCAAATTACAGCAATTTTAACAATTTTTGAAAGCTATTAAGAGTTAATCAATAAAAATCGATTATTTATTGGCACAGAAATCATTCAAAATTTTTTTTATAATTTCAGATATGCAATGACAGAGTAGCTTTTTATTCGTCTAGCATATTACGGAAATCCAGAACTATTCATTTCCATTGTAAAATCTTAGCTATTCCACTAGGTCATTCTAGAAAAAAAGCTATAGCTTTGAACAAAGGAGATCCACTTCTTCAATTATTAAATCATCAGTAAGTATTTTCAAGTAAAAATCATTGTCTTAGTATTTAAACATTGTTTTTTTTCAGCATTCAGAAGTATCGAGAGAATGGAATAATATCTCGAGCAAGGAAGGAAAGTCTTCGCACTATTCGCAATGAAAAAGGAGTTTCATTTACATCATTCGGTTTTACTGAGGTTGCCCCATTGTTTGTATTTTTATTAAGTGGATTTGCCCTCAGCCTAATCGTATTGTTATATGAAAAATATCACAGACGTATAATACTGTATTTTGTAAAAAAACCATGTAGGAGAATCAAAAAACTTAGGAAACCAAAGAAAACCAACCGTTTATACAATGATGGAAAGCCATTTTCAATATATTCTCAGTACAGAGAGCCACAGCCGCGCCCTTTGTGGCCTTATACTCCATAAGAAGGTTATACTTATACAGTAAATCACTAAAATAAATTTTTAAATGATGTACTTTTAACAATACCACTTTCGTACTAAACGAATGAATAACCCGTTACTTAGTCGTACACATATAAAAAATAACAAGAAATGATCACAAGTAGAAAACAATAGTTTTTGTACCGTAAGTTAAAATAAAAAAGTAACTCGCCCATAGGCCGAGCCCCTTAGTGCCCAACTTCCAAATCTCATTTTTTGAAAATTACTCTAACGTATAGATTGTGTAAGACATTGAAGCTACGCTCACTAAAGTCTTAATAAGTAATTTATACCGTAGTAAACTTTATTACTCTCGTCTTTTTTCTACTCACTCAAAGTTAAGTCAAAGTTTGCAACTAATACATTGTAAGCTCTTCGTACATACCTATGTCTAACCGAAAATGTTTCAGATTTTATTTCTTGGATAACATGAAGTTGGGCGTCCTAAGGTTTTGGTATTATTTTAAAATAATTAAAGGAGTTTCGTAGGTTTTTAAAAAATCTGAAAAGAAATAAACATCACAATAAGCTGAGGATGAGAAAAAAATTCTGATATTGATTACTGACAAGGAATGATAAAGTTTTGATCGTTGGTAAAATCATTGTTATTTGTAGTAAGAAATGTTAGTTTGAAGTAAGATTGTTTTTGCGTTTTTGTTAAAATTTATAATGTCAAGTGTTAAATAATGTATCATATCACATTAAAACGATACAAAAATAATGGTGCGCATCCAACTAAGACAAGCACAAACATTTCCACGGGCCTATTGCAAATCGTGTTGACATGACGCACTAGGTGCATAGATAATTATACCATCTAACCTTTTTACGTTACATATGTGGTCAAAATGTTAAAAAGAAAAGTGGTATTTAATATTATGCCTTTATTAAATATCTTTTCTAATAAATTAACCACTTTCGTAGTTCCAGCCGTTTCTAACACTTTAAACGTAAAAATTGTTTTAAAACGGTGAAAAATCATCACATATCCTTTAATTAGATCGTATAACATTTGCGGATGAATTGTTTCATTCAAAATTTATAAATCTTGTTAGAATACGCTTTTTGTATTTCCTATTGTATTTTCTTCAAGATGGTCTATACTCAAAATTATGATATAAAGATCATTCTTTTACTGGATGGATAGTAAAACTAGCAAGTCAAACATATTATTTTTTTTTTTTTTATTCACTTTTATGTTTAACCTCTTACACTTTAACATACTAGCTTCAGAAAGAAAAAAATTGTGAGATTCCTCCCAGACAAAATAAATTTTAAATCTTTTCGTATACAAGAGACGTCGTTCACGTTGACTTGCGTTTGGTGCACTTCAAGACAATCGATGGTCGTCGACAGCGTATAGTAAGGTACTATTGTGCGTTAATAAAATTCTAGAATATTGTAACAATATTGACTTGTATTGATTGTCTCAATGACGATTGATTATGGCACAACATAATGAACTTAGGTGGACATTGTACGAAAAATTTAATTAATTCGTAGTATTTAACGTACTATTTAATTTGAATAAAAAATGTTAACTTTTAATTTGAAAAATTAACAATTAATAATTAAAAATTTATTTCTCACTTATTGCGTTACAAAATATGCTGTTAACGAGGTTAATTTATAATATGAACTTTTCATTAAAATCTAATGTCTTAGATCACGCTTAATTTGATCGTATTTTAAATGATACATTAAGAAGAAAGTTTTTTCTGTAATGATTTGTTCGATTAATTAGAATTCCCAACTTCAAGAAAATTAAATCGTCATATTATTAGTAAGCTAAGCTTAAATCAACGTTAATAAAATACTGTTTAAAGTAGCATAAATATTGTTAGGATAAGTTTTACTAAAGGAAAATATAAGGCTAAAGATAACTTACATGATTGCTAATTATACCTGAAAAAGTGAGGTGGCTGAAAATATACTGAAATGCTCCATCAATAGGTAACTTAAATAGAAATATTTAAACTTTAATTAAATACATTTTTTATAACAGTATTTCGGTTCTTCTTTTTGACTTAGTTAATTTCTAGCCATTGTGGATAAAAAATTTGATGTATCTAATCAACCATCTTTATTCTACTATGTCTATATCGTTGCAGATATTTTTGCCGTGGACTTGCAAACAAACAATTTTTTTTTTCATTGAAATATTGATAGCAAAATTGTACTTGACATTAAAAAAAGCAAGTCGACAACGGTGTAAGTTTGTTAATTAACATATTATAAAACGTTCAAACTATAATTTTTACTTTTGTATTAATATGATAAAAACTATAAAATCTCAAAGTTCTTTAATTAATTGTTTGTGAATAAAATAGATTTACTAATGAAATTACATCATTTATTATTTTTCCTTCTTCATTCTCTTTCGTAGACGATAACCGTGAGTCAATCGATATTTTTACTGTTGATTACAGTCTACACATTGGCAACTGGCTCATTTTTCGGAGGAGCATATAGATACAAGACGTTATTGTTTGAGTGGAGCCACGCCTCAACCTTGTCCGAATCAAATTGTTCGGGGATGTTAAAATTTACGCTAAATTCTGGGGAAGTATTTCTGATTTTATCTTTTTCAACTTTTTTGTTTCCCGTCACTGAAACGGATGTACCACTGACCTAAACCACAAACATATTTTTTTAAATAACATTTTCTCATAAAATAATCTTTATGCATGTAGATAAAATAGTGTCATGAGACATTAAACCAGATAAAGACTTAGACAAAAAACTTCCGTACTTACGATGACGTTGAGCGTATTGGGAACAAATAGTGTGGTATCTATTTCCTTTAGACGTTTAAACTACAAATGCGCCACTTTATTAAATTTTTGATTAATGTAAAAATAATGAGATATTTGTGTATGATTGATCGTTTCCTTACCTTAAAATGGTCCTTTAAGAGGCGAGGATCATCCTTAGATATTGATTTAATCTCCAACTGCCTCGCCTCTTGTGACGTTTTGCTAGGAGACATAGTTTGGTGACCCGCCAACGACATTCCAAGCTGGTTTAAAGGACCAATTGGTGTTACTTGGTGATCTTCAAACGGTGATTCAGTCCAATCCTTTTCAGACATTTTAATACAAATTCTAGTGTAACATGAAATTCTCGATTAGTCAGAAATTATAAGTGCGAATTGTGGTTGAAGATACTCTATAAAAACCTCTTGATTGAGAGAAAAGTGGCACGAGACTGTTGGTCTCAAGGGTCTTATCCTCTCGTTCTCACGTTTAAATCCAATCTTCGCCACCTGCCTCGATAACTCAGAAGGTTGCTGACGTGACTGCAATTCTATGCAATAGCTAGTGAGCTACAACTGCTAAGTGCTACGAGGCGAGTTCGGTTTTACCACTGATTCAAGCGCCTTATCGTGGCCAAACTACCAAACAAGGTGCACATGTTTTTTTTCCTTTGCTGAGCATGGAAGGGGTACAACGAGTATACGTCAGACGATTCCCGCGGAAAAGTGCACGCAGGTACAAATATTTTACCCCAGGATAGGGCTTGAAATTTCAAGAAAACATTGGAATTTTGAGGGATTATACGAACATCAGTATATAAATTTTGTGTTAGTACAAGATTTCATTACAATTTCGTTGAATGAGACGTAACCCACTTTTGCTTTAAAAAAAATCGTTTGAACAACCGTGTGAAAATTATAAATTTACCTCGTTAGTTACTATCGTCATTTTTGAAAACTAATAGTAGTATAAGTCTAATCGTATAATATTAGCGTAACCAACTAAGGCAACGTGTATTACAAATATTGGAGGAATGAAATGTTTTAAGAGAAACAATGTCAATAAATAAATATACTACCATATTAATTATTTCTACCTTAAATATGTCCCAGTAAGTGTCATAAAACTATTTAAAAATACGAAAAAAATGTGCATCACTTCTTATGAGATATGACTTTTTATCACTCAGAATCAATTATACATACCCTACTATGTTTTTGTATCGTATAAAAAAAATTGATGCAAAAAAGCTCGTGCAACTTAAATAGATTTGTATCTTTAATACATTGGTCATCAGCTATTGAGTAAAGATCCTAAAAAAACTAAAAACGTAACTAGCCAGTTTATTATTCTGTATGCTTAATTTTTGATAAATAAAGGAATTTATCAACTATTAAATAACGCCATGTTGACAAGGAACAGAAAATTTTTCCATAATTAATTAGAAAAATTCTTTACTTGATATTGTAATTTGAAGTGTTGAAAAAAAGATTTTTAAAAGTTATTGTTGAATTATATAATAGTTAAGAAAATGAAATAAAAACCTACATACATTCACAAAGTTTTTTAAACTTAATATTGTAACTTCTTGATTTGATATTCATACGTTTACTGAATAAATAACAAGTTTTAAAGCTTTTTATAGACCCTAGAAGGAAGAAAGTATTTCAGAAAGTAACTTTCGGATTTTTAACTATGAGCGTCCGTGTTTCCCTGTGGCCATTTTTAATAAAAGAGTCCTACTCAAGTTTAATAAATGTGTTTGTGACCTGCTTAACACGATTTTTGTTGGTGGCTTGCTGTAAAATTTGCAAATCAATAGTTATTAAAAATTTTGTTAACAAATTGAAAACTCATGAAATTTTGATTTAAAAAAAAACATTCGTATTTTTAAGCACGATTCAAGCAAAAAATATGTCTTACAATTTTTCTTTGATAGTTATACTTTTTTAGTAAAAAATTTTCAAATTTTTGAAAAATTGGAATTTTGCAATTTTCAACCGTTACTATCTTAATAGTTGAAGAAATTTTTGCAATTCTGCAAGGTGCAAAAGATTTCTTTATTATTGCCCTTTAGAAAAACATAAATTTTCTCCTAATCATAAGCTTTGAATAGTAAGCTTCTTGCTACTCTACCCATGGTCTACCCATAAAGGAAAAAAAAGAAATTTTTTTTGGTAAAAAAATGTTTTTTTATTCCTTGGTTAGTTAAAAATAAAAATTATCTTGTAGAAGGAGTTAGAAGCAAATTCAAATAGATCACCATTTATTTTTAAAGACACGTGAATTTTACAGATCGTCATCATCAAAAATCGTATTTGAAAAATATAAAATAAATTTTAAAAAACTTGGATGGGACCATTTTGTTAGAAAAGACTACGGAAACCTACCTAGCATCCATACTATTCGATTAATATTGAAAAATAAAACCCACACAGAAAATAAACATGTATTTTACATTTTATTAATTTCCAAACCATGCATTTTTTTAATTATAATGACGATTTGTAAATTAGGAAGTTCCGTCCTTTCCCTTAGATACTGTCCGTGATGCGTCAGGTAATTTAAATTATTGACACATTATTGTGTTACATTATTATTAATGTACAAATTAAAAAAAAAAAATTACACAATTATTAAAAGATTAAATTTTTCTTTATTTTTCTCGGTGTTTTTTTCTACTAGGTATTAAGCAAAGCACCACGTTTGACTAGCCTCAATTGGGACCCAAATAAAATCTATCTACTATTGGCAATGATTTAATTACACGCGCATAATGCTTATTTAACAATCCATCAAATTATTCATCCATATAATAGTCGTTCTGTACAATATTTCACAATAAAGAATGGATGATTAAAATTGTCCCTTAGAGATCGCTAATGACTTTGTTATCATTCAAAAGCTGTGGATCCTAAAAAATACAAAAATTTTTTATTTATATGTTTCTCTTTGGACTTGTCTTACGCTTTTAAAATTAAAATAAATATTTCAACTTACAAAAACATCTGTTCTTCTACTGTACAGCATATCTCTTAGATTTATCAGTGGTCGAGCAAAGATGGACATCTCGTTGCCCTGCGTTTCTGTATTACGCTTTCTTATTAAAAATATCCTCGTTATGATCTTAATTCCACCTCTTTGGTGTCCGTAAAATCATTCGACTATATTAATAAACCGAAATTACTTGCTTCCCATCTATATGAAAATCCCTGCTCGTTTTATGCGTATGGTAACAGTAAAAAAAACTTTATCCCTGCTCAAGCTACATTTCCTACTTGCGGTGCCTTACAAATCCAGTGAAATTTTTCGTTGTCACTGTTTATCTAGAAAAATATATCTGATACTTTAAAAATACCGCCAATTTTTTATTATTTTTTTTAATTTATTTATTCTTCTATTCTAATAATGCAACACAATATACATCACATCAGAGGGCTTTCGTACGAAGATGCTATGGAATTCCATACAATGCCAGAATTTATTATAATTACAATCCGAAAAACTAATAATGTTCGAAATTTCAAGCGTAAACATAACTTAGCGAAATTAATTTATAAAATATATTGGTCTTCTTGTTTTGTGGCATATTGCAGGAGGGCTAATCTTAACTAAAAGGCTTTCAAAATTTAACACGACTTTAGAGTCTTCAAAAAAACATAGAAATTCTGAATATTCGAAAAAAATTTTTATCCCCTATGGTGTAAGTTAAGTTAAAGATTGGAGCCTGTAATTATCTGTTATTTACGATGAAAGTTCCCTTCGAATGTTTACGTATGTATAACTCAGTTTTGCAAACAGTCACGGATCAGTGATAGATGACGCATTTGTCTGCTTGTGCTCACTAATTAATAATTTTGTACAAACTATCTACAAACAAATCTGTTTTTAGTACCCCTATTTCCAAACGGTGAGAAAAAATTAATACGTAGCTTGAACAGTTATGAATATGATAAAAAAAGAGGAGAAAATATCCAAAACTTGCGGTTGCAGGGGAAAAAAGGCGCTTGGTCACGTGTTTAAGAAAATTGGCCGTGATATTTAAAGGGTAGGAGTGAAAAAAGCTCGTACTTACTACAAGTAAATACGTTGCCCTTTGTAGAATTTTGATTGGTTGAAACAATGGGCTCTAAAGTTAGATTAACCTCATGTGGTGGTGGTAGTCCTGATGTTTGAGATGGCTTTATATATCATTTATGTTACGCTAAGGTATTAATATTTTAAATCCCTGGCACCTACGTTGGTTTATTTTATGGAATATTTCTCGTTGTACGCAGTAAACCAATGAAAAATTTTAGGTAGAGCACGAAAAATTACGACGATTTTATTTTTATTTTTGAAAGCGCTTAAAAAATAGGAAAATTGTTTAATCTAAAATCGATAGGATGTTTTGTTAAAGTTTTTCACAATAAATAACAAGGATCCACTCCAATCACTGGCACTTGCATAACTTGTTATTCTAAAATTATTTATATTTCACATCTTTCACACCTAAAAACTCACGTCTGGATCGCATTATCATTGTTTCTATCTAAAGGGGAAAAAAAAATTCTAGTACCATGGAAACACACAAATGTTTTAACAAAAGCTGTTATTTTATTATTAAGGTAAAGTTTAATTGTAAATACAACTACAGTAAAGTCAGTACGCGCTGCACAAAAATATAAGATGTTTTATTGCTTATTTTAAGATTGCGGTCAATATCATACTTCGATTTCTTTGGTCTTTCCTTGCCAGAGAAGTAGCTACGTGTTCTTAAAACTACCACATATGCTTGAAACATAAAAATCCTACACACCAACAAATAAATGGCTTGAGATTTTATACAATCACCCAAAAGAAAGCTTTCGATCAATGACATGATTTATTTACAAATGGGTCAGTGCTTGTACTAAAAAAAGATCATAGAAAAAATAAACGTAAAAAAAAAACACGGGCAGGAGATTCACAAACAGATATAAATAAATTATAAGTAGAGCTGCGTAGTAGCAGGTGGTGAAACTGAATTGTCATGGACATTGTACGCATTGGTACTGTCACGCTTTTTGGGCTCAACTCCATATAGTCTCGCTTCTTTGATTTATGACGGATAGTGCTACTTATGGTAAATTTTAGACGTCGGAAGGAGAAAGCTCAGAAAAACGTTTCTAAAAGCGTATGGGCCGTTTTAATTATGTATGTCCTTAACCGCAGAAGAGGATGGGTGCGTTGGGAGATGTTTTTGTACATATCTGTGTATTTAGTATAGAGCCCTAATATTGCATCAAGTACTGTCTACGGAAGATTTAGTAATGACATTTTTTTTATTATTTAGGTTGGAGCTTACAAAAAATTTTAAATGTTCAAGTTAATGCAGATAGCTAATATCGAATTGATTCATATATTGTATGCGAGTTTTAGACAGCAATTTTAGCTAGCAAATACGTGAAATTGCACGTGGTGTATTTTAGTAGACCGTATTATGGAGTAACGGAGAATACCACGTCAATTGTTAATGTAATTTGAACTCAACCCTCATTTTAAAAATAATCTGTTTGTATCTTCCAGCCATACAACAAAAGAAAGGTTTAAGGGCAGTTGGAGTCAAATTGAGAAATTAAATGAAAACTATTTGCCTAAATGAACCAGTACAAATTTCAGTGTTTTATTCCAGAAAAATTGTTTCTATGGTAAATCATAAATGATTTTTATAATGATTGCAAAAAAATACCATTTTGAACCATAACTATAAAAAAACTATAATTGTCTTTCAGACTCAGCGCACTTTCCTTCTTACAAAAAGGACGGCCTTTTCAGTCGTAAGTTGGCTGGAATTTCTGACTTAACGACAGAAAAAACGGGTCAGTTTAGCAGCTCATAATAATTGTAGTTTTTAAAAAAGATTAATAAAAGAACTCTCATATTTTAATTTAAAAAATTTTTTTTAATTTGTTATATTTATTTTAGTTTATTTTTGACAAGGATACTTAAATTTTATTTAAATATTTTATGGTAATAATGCTCATTTGAATTTTAGAAGGAATAGTTTTATAGACTTGTTAATTAAGGCTAAACAAACTTATGATGATAAAATTATGTCTATACGAACTTTATTTATGAATTTACAGGATAAATATAGGTTTGATAATAAAGATATCTATCGTATATATTTTCATAGTGGATTTGTGAAAAATAATTACGTACGCAATGGTTACTACATGAATGTGTGTAAAGAATATTTATACATACGTTGATAATTATACGTTAAAACCTTTTGATTGTTCCTCAACATTTTCAGCAAGACTTGCAGTACCAGTCTTTATTGCCTCTGAAAGGCTTTGAACACAAAATAAGATGTACATGTTATCCGTCGAAGTTTTGTCAATGACTTTTGACGATGAAGCATTTGATTTTAAAGATATACTTTTCCCTGCTTCTGAGCACGTTGTTTTAGATATAGTAAACAAAGATCGAGGTTTCTTGGGTATGAATGTCATAGAGCTCAGATGTATCAATGCTTCTTCGTACGTATCTAAAATATATATATACATTTTGAAAATTTTATAAGTAAGACAAAGTAGGCGGTGGAATTGCACTACTGCTTACAAAGTTGGATATGACTTGAATATCATCGTCTGTCTATGGAAGAGGCATATAAAATGTTGTATCTTTGGCCTGTTACGTTATCAACACCAATAAAAGTGACATGTACAATGAAAGGCTCAGAAAATTCTTTTGCGCTGCTATCAATTTTTACTATGACAAATTTACTGTTTATCTGTAATGAAACTCATCACGTACAAAAGGTCATCATAGTCATAAGAAAAAAAATTTTGTTTTTTACCTTTACAGAGTACAACTTTGATACTGATGAAGATTAAAAGTAGTCAGCAGAACAAACTGCAGTGTTTACTTTATTATAACCATCAAGAATTTCGAATAACGTATATACAATGACACTAACACAATAATTGTTCATATTAACAGTTGTCTCACGTAGTTACTAACACCTTTCACTGTTGATGCAAATAATAACAATCAATTCACTTCGTTTGCCAATTGCTTCCTCATGCACATGTAATGAAGCACAAACAGTAAGCACTGTCAATGTTATAATCATACGCTTTCGTCATTGTAAAATACACTTTCCTATGCACAGCCTATACATATTTTTTACATTAATGTAGCAGTGGAACAATGAACAATGTACTATCATCTTCCAAAAGTTCAAAAATTTTAAATAAAATTAGTTTCGATTGTATATTATTCATGTTAAAATTTTCCACTTTCTTTTCAAAATCTTTTTTGACTTTCTACATATTTATAAGTGTTGAATCGCTCGGGTACGTAAAGCCAGGTCCAAGAATAAGTAACTGCTCTAAAGTAACTTTAGAATCGCCAAGAGCACTAGTTGGATTCATAGCCATTTGTTTAATTTTTATCACTTTACAGAGTCTTTTGTCAACACAACATTGATTGGTTCTTGAATCCAAATGTCAAATTCCATGTAATTCACTTTTTCCAAATAAATTTGTTTCTGGTTTTTACTGGATTTTATAATTGTTAAATTTAATTGTTTTTCTTTTTTTTTTTATTGTTTATTAAGCGTTTCTCTTCGATTTTTTTGCATAGCTAAACGAGAGGCTTGTATCCACTAGCAATCTGCTCTTTTGTTACGCCTAGAGTGCTTTCAAAATCAAAAGCTCAAATTTCATTCAACGAACACTTCATATTTTTGACATCATCAGCAATATGATGCAAGTTATAAACATTATATAGTATTAAAATATAATTATCAAAAAACTTTGCAATAAACTTTATTCTCGTTGAATAAGCCCC
The DNA here is from genome assembly GCF_036245765.1 of Copidosoma floridanum. Lineage (NCBI taxonomy): Eukaryota > Metazoa > Arthropoda > Insecta > Hymenoptera > Encyrtidae > Copidosoma > Copidosoma floridanum. The sequence goes on along the minus strand of NW_028321927.1, from coordinate 230,325 downwards.
TCCTTTTTTTGTTTGAAAAATATTTATTTTGTATTGTAAAAAAAAAAAGTTGTTTTATTAAAAAAAATGTATGACATTTTTATATCAATAAAAATGAAAAAAATACAATTGGTCGGAAATGAGTTAAAAAAATTTTATTTTAAGGAAAGTGCACTTTTTGCAAGATGAATAGCATAAAAGTCAAGCAAAAATATACGTATAAAGCATGTGATACGGTGTATGAGGTAAATTGTACTACCTTTTGTGTCTGTATTATTTTTAAAAATACAGCGTAACAACTGTTTTTAACATTATATACGTTAAGTATTGAAAAATAAAAATGTTAGCTACTATAGACGTGCAAGTGTAAAAAGCCTAAAAAAAAAAAAATTAACTGTTTACTATTTTTTTTGTTATCTTTAAATCTTTTTAATATTCAATACATACAGTGGCTTGATCTATGTTTTGCGAAAAATTAAGCTTTTTTTTTTATAACAACTTGCCACACAATTTTCATTAGCATAAATAACTAATGCATATAATATTTTTCACTTCTTCTTCGAAAAAATTTTTTTATCCCTGCATTAAGTAACAAGATACAATAAAAAAGTGCAGAACAAATTTTAGATATATAAGAGATTCATTTTGAAATAAGAAATAAAAAAAATAAAAAAAATCGTCAATAAACCAACTACAAAATAAAAATTTATAGAGACATAAATAAAATATTACATTTATTTGAGAACCACCCTGAGGTACTAGGCACATGCAGCACTGATTTTACTTTCTCGGTTTTTTGAGCCAAGTTTCAGAACCACAGGATTTGTCTATCCTACAGCTACAGCTAAAAACGAACTTCAGGAATATTCAATCGTAATTATCAAGTGAGCAATTGGCCTTCAATATTTTATTCAATAAAAAGTACATGTATTTGATGGACGCTGAGTTTATACAGGGGAGCTTTAGGTGAAGTCACCAAAAAATATCTAAGTGCAAAATATACAAAAATTTTACGCCATAGTTGGTCAAAAATCGCCAATTCGGCTGTTAGTTATCAGATCTGGTCATCCTGGCTACGACACGGCTTAAAAGGGTTTGGGATTCCTTTTCCCACTATACCAAAACTTCCTGGCCGTGAAGTGGGAAAAAAGTCACGCCCATCGACATACAGTCAACCCCTTCCCAACTTCCCCTCTTTTTATTTGTATTTCCGAAAACAAACAAAACGAAAGCCAATCCACGTAGGTCGAGTTGCAAAGAAACCAATACATGATAAAATTTTAAATCAATGCATCATATGCTTAAAGATATTTTTTATTAGAGATTCTAGCCTAGAAGCACATACGTTAGTCAATTTGAATATTATACGTACCTTTTTGCTTGTACCTTAACATTGCAGAATTTTGGTTAAGCTTTTACCTTTAAACTCAAGATAAAGTGCTATCGCTCATTTGTCCGTAACTACAGTACCAAGTACAAAAATAGCACTCTGTCCTACTTACATATATGTGTACATGGCCTCTGCTTAACGTATCTACCCTTTTTTCCTGCGGATAAGGACATATACAATTACAACAGCCCCTACTCTCTTAAAAACGCTTCCTCGAACTTTTACCCTACCAAAGTCAAAAATTTCTAATATTTTATCTTTACTTTCCAGCATAAAACAAAGTAGCGACACTACATATAGAGTTGAGCTGAAGAAGAATAGTTTTTTCCCTCAAATATCGCGTGTCAGGACTGATACATTCAATGTCATGACAATTCAGTTTTACCACCTTCTACTACGCAGCTCTGCTCATAATATATTTACAATTATTCGTGTAGGTCCTGCACCTGCTTTTGTTCCACATTTACTTTTCCTATGATATGTTTATTGAATCAAGCACTGACAGATTTGTAAGTACATCATGTTATTGATCGAACACTCTCTTTTGGGTGTTTGTACAAATCAGCTGTTTGTTGGTGTGTGTTCTTTTTTATTTTTAGAGACAGTGTTGCGACTTAATTTTACCGTGGCCGTTTCTCTAGTAAGAAAAAACCAAAAAAATCAACGTATGATAGTGACCACAAGCTCAAAATAAGCAATAAAATACCTAATCATTTTGTGCAGCTTATACCAAATAAAGTGGAAGGAAAAATTTTTTTTTTTAAATTAAAAATAATTTTTATGCATTCATCACTACTGTAGTTCTATTTTCAACTAAACTACATCCTAATTACTAAACAACAATTTTTTTTACAATACTTTTGTTTTTCATGGTATAAGATTTTTTACTTTTTTTTTTCTTTTCTTAAGATAGAAACAATAATTCTACGATCCAAACATGAATTTCTTGGTCTAGAAGATATAAGATTTAAATAATTTTAGAATAATAAGTTACGCAAGTTCAAGTGATTCAAGTAGGTCCTTAATATTAATTATAAAAAATTTCAATTAGGCATCCTACCGATTCTGCAACAAGCGATTTTTTACTTTTTTAAGTATCTCCCTAAAATCAAAGTAAATCCTGGTATTTTTTTTTTTCTACCTTATGTTCTTTATTAGTTCTCGGCGTAGAACGAAAAATATTCCAAAAAATAAACCAACGCAGCTGACAGGGATTTATAAAATTAATACCTTGGAATGAAATAAATAATATATTAAACCATTCCCAACATCATGACTACCACCACCACACCTGGTTAATCGAATGCTAAAGCCCATTGTTTCAACCAATTGCAATTCTACGGAGGGCCCCGTATCTTCTTACAGCAAATCCGAGCTACTTTCACTCCTACCCTTTGAATATCACAGCCAATCTTCTCAAACTCGCGACCAAGTGTCTTTTTTCCCCTGCGACCGCAACTTTTGTGTATTTTGTCTTTCCTCTGTTACTATTTCCATGAGTATTCAAGTTATGTATTGATTTTGTGATTTTCGTTTGTAAATAATTTGACGAAGAACATATATTTAATAAGATAATTTATGAAAAAAAAGCGATTTGTAAACGATTGCAGATATACCCTTGCGTTAGGGAATCTGATCTGACGTTGTTTGTAATATTGTAGTACTTAAGGTACGAAAGGAAAATTTGTATTTCAAATAGTAGACAACTAAATCAGATAAACTTTAACCAAAATTTAAACCCTAGGAGATGAATACAATATACATCAATACTAACGAGTTTCGATAAATAATACTTGTTACCTCTCAAATTGATATTGCCACGTATTCAAATAGTGTCTCGATCAATTTGACTCAAAAGGCTCGTGCTTAATCACTAACAAAGTACAACCTCAAAGGCAACACTGCAGAGAAGCTTCCAGTAAGCATCGACACACCAAGTGTTTAGCGAGACTGTGCTGGCGAAGGGTATACCTGGTCGTCCTCGAGACACCTGAGAATCCGCTTGCATTTTTAGCTGGGAACGCCTAAGCCTGCCACGATCATCGAGCAAACGTAAAAAAATTTTCGAAAATTTTTCCTAGGCATGAGGTATGAAGTAAGCTCGTCATTTGTCTGCAATCAGGAAACTGCGAGTCATCCAATTTCAAGTAGTACGAGTCCGAGTTTAGTCAGACATAGGCGGATTTTATATAAATTTATATTCTCGAGTATCGTACACCCATCTAAATGTTGTTAAATCCATTATAAAAACGAACAAAAAAAAACAAATAAAACTTAAATGAATTAAATTTCGTTAACGTGACTGTGCCAGTCTTGCAAGAGTCTCAGGAGTTTCGAGTTTTACCCGATACAGTATATTTTTCTAATAAAAGACGTTTTGGATTCTTGCAAGAGACTTTTATCCGAAGCGATCGGCTAAATTGAAAAAATCAATACACTCATCCGTAAGAATCACGGAAAGGACAATCGACTACTTTATAAAAGTCAAGCCAAAGAGTTATCGGACTATATACCTAACCAGGTATGTAGTGATCAAGGACACAACTACACTCTTATTATTAATTTAGTCTCGTAGCTCTTCGACCCCCTTGACACGATCGGTAGGTAGCACATGAATAATACATCCAACAGCGCGTCAAAAAAGGACTCTCTTAGCACATGATTTATTAAAGCCCTTGGCTACCGCGTACCCGCTAATAGTATAGTTCTCCTATAGGGGAGAGCAGCTGGTGAGGAATCACCCACTTTTACCCGCAAACGATTTTTACTGGACTAGTATAGTATATACACTATGGTATACGTATAGGTGGTAGTCATTTTAAAATAATTAAAGCATAGGACTAGTCGGCAAATATTTTTTAAATTTAATTATAAAATAAAACATGAAAAAGATTAAATCATTTATAAGTACAACCAGACAAAGACTTGAACAAAGAACTTTCATAGGTCAATGGGCCTCCCTGCGAAGAAAAATATTTTCTGCTAGTTTGCCAAATATTTTTTCATAATCATTCATACTCGATATTAGAGGGGCGTCAATTTTGGCTGCAGCTTTTTGTATGTGCATATGAATATATATATTATCGCACGTTAAACGTCAGAGGCCTTGGCAGTTGTATGAGGGACAGGTGATTTATGTCACTCAGCAGGTCGAGAGATCGAATGATTTTTCTTGTTATAGTAATTTAAACTTCATAAATTTGTTTATAAGAAATAAGATAACAAGCGTTATTTAATCAAGTTAAATGATCTGTTTATTCACAATAATACAATTTTTCAGTAAATTAAACAATTAAAAAAAATTAATAAAAAAATAAGAGAAAAAAGATGAGAGGTGCAAACAAAACAAGAAAAATAGATTGCATACATAGGTGTGTTTGTTGGCCTGTGATTTGTGGCGCTGGGATAAAGAAGGGATTATTTTTTATAAACCATATTCGAAAATATCTGTTCTTCGTCAACTTATTTACAAACAAAAGGCAGAAAATCACGACATAGCTTGAATACTCATGAAAATAATGACAGAAGAAGACAAAATATCCAAAAGTTCCGGTCGCAGGGGAAAAAAGGTACTCGGTCAAGCTCGCGTTAACGCTGGTATGGTGGGAGGAAAAAGCTCTTTAGTTTGAGTAGATTGGCCGTGATATTTAAAGGGTAGAAGTGAAAGTAGCTCGTATTTGCTACGAGTAGATACGTGGTCCTGCCTAGGGTTGTGATTGGTTGGAACAATTTGCTCCAACGGTTGATTAACCTCATGTGGTGGTGGTAGTCCTGATATTAAAAATGGCTCAATATATTATTTATTTTATACTAAGGTATTAATATTTCAAATCTCTGGCATATAAATTGTTTTATTTCATGGAATATTTCTCGTTGTACGCAGTAAGCCAATGAAACAGTTTAGGTAGAAAACGAAAAATTACTACGACTTTTTTATTTTTTTGAATACGCTTATAAAGTGAGATATTTGTTTAATCTCAAATCGATATAACGTTTTGTTAAAGTTTTCCACATTAAATAACAAGGATTCTTTTGAATCACTTGCACTTGCATAACTTATTATTCTAAAGTTATTTAAATCTCACATCTTCCAGACCTAAAAACTCACGTCTGGATCTCATTATCATTGTTTCTATCTTAAATAAGGGGAAAAAAGTAAAAAATCTAGTACCATGAAAAACAAAAATGTCATAACAAAAATTGTTGTTTAGTAATTAGGATGTAGTTTAACAAAAAATATAACTACAGTAGTGATGCATACAAATTAATTCAATTTCAAAAAAGTAAAATAGAATATTTCCTTCAATTTTATTTAATACATGCTGCACAAAATAATTTGGTGTTTTATTGCTTATTTTTAGATAGCTGTCAATATCTTCTTCCGATTTTTGTGGCTTTTCCTTGCCAGAGAAGTAGCCACGTGCTCACAAAATGTGGTAGTCTCACAAACACTATGTGGTAGGCTCCAAACATAAAAAATCCTCGACACCAACAAATAAATGGCTTGTAATTTTATTCAAACGCTCAAAAAAAAGCGTTCAATCAATGACATGATTTACTTACAAAAGGGTTAGCGCTTGATCCAAAAAACAGATGGTAGGAAAAATAAACGTAAAACAAAAACACGGGCAGGACATATACAAACTGATATAAATAAATTATAAGTAGAGCTGCGTAGTACAGTAGTAAAATTCAATTGACATGCACATAGTACGCATTGGTACTATCACACTTCTTGGGCTCAACTCTATATAGTGTCGCTTCTTTGATGTATGCTAGATAGAGCTATAGGAAACTCAGACATCGGAAGGGAAAAGCTCAGAAAAATGTTTCTGATAGTGTGTGGGCTGTTTTAATTATATATGTCCTTAACCGCAGAATAGGATGGGTGCGTTGGGAGAAGAACTTTATACATATCTGTGTATATAGTATAGAGCCCCAATATTGTATCAAGTACTATATCTATGGAAGATTTAGTAATGGCACTTTTTTTATTATACAGGTAGGAGCTTACAAAAAATTTCTAAATGTTTAAGTCAATGCAGATAGGTAATATAGGATTGATTTTTATATTACATGCGATTTTTTGACAACAACTTTAGCTACCAAATACGTGAAATCGCACGTGGTGTGTTTTAGTAGACCGTATTATGGAGTAACGGAGAATACCACGTCAATTGTTAATGTAATTTGAACTCAACCCTCATTTTAGAACTAATCTGTTTGTATCTTCCAGCCATACAAAAAAAAAAAAGGTTTAAAGGCAGTCGGGGTCAAATTGAGAAATTAAATGAAAACTATTTGCCTAAATAAACCAGTATAAATTTGAGGTTTTTATTCCAGAAAAAATGTTTATACGGTCAATCATGAATGATCTTTTCAATTATTGCAAAGAAAGACCATTTCTTAACCATAACCATAAAAAAACTGTAATTACCTATCAGACTCGGAACACTTTCTTTCTTAAAAAAATGACGGCTTTTTCAATTGTAACGAGGCCGGAACTTCACTAACTCTATAACGAAAAAAAACTGATTTGTAAGTAGCAGTTCAGAATAATTATAATTTTTAATGTAGATTAATAAAAATCTCTCATATTTTAATAATTTTTTTTTTCAGTGTGTAATATTTCACTTAGTGTCTATATGACGGAGATAATTTAACTTTATTTAAATATTTAATGATACCAATGCTCATTTAAATTTAGAGAGAATAGTTTATAGAATCATAAGTCATTGCTGAACAAACTTCTGATAAATAGAACAAACATAGACGAGAAAAATTGTAATTCCTAAAGCTGTTTTTTCGCGGAGTACAAATTACCTGACCTTTTAACTAACGAAAGCTTCAATAACCATCATAAAGTTTAATCATGCCCAAATTTAATGACAAAGAATATTTTTTCATTCATTAATCAGATTAACAGACGGTTTTTACTTATTCTACAACATTATGAAAATTAAAAATTTTAAAAATAAATAAACCCATAATTCGTATTATAGAAAATTAAACAAACAAACGAAGATATAAGTACACGACGTAATAAATGTACACCAAATTTTTATGTAGCATTAAACACATGGAAATCATACTATAAACAAAGTTTTGTGAATTTTTGAATTCTATTTGGTAGTTAATACTGTGGTATAGCGTTTAAGAATGTAATACAGTTTTAAAGTTAACTTTTTACTTTAACAAAAAACTAATGGAATACCAAGTAACAGTTCAATATCGAGTACTAGTTACACATAAATTGGTCAGAATAATTCCTAAAATATATAATTTAAATTGTTTAGTGAACTTCAGAAACATGATTAAATTAACATACAACCAATTAACTGTTGTAAATAAACGAGTAAGTTATTCGATATATAACTTAAGTTGCTACTTAATTTTTTGTGTTACCCAAACATTTAAATAGTTTAGTATTTAAAAAAATGATAATATACATTGCTGAAAAGTTGCTTGTTATATAAAGTGTATCTCCAATAGAAAGTAGCTTTAAGCCTATATGGTGCATTGCTTTGAAATTTTGTCATGTATTGGTTTCTTTGCAACTTGTCCTACGACGATTGGCTTTCGTTTTGTTTGTTTTCGGAAATACAAATAAAATGAGGAGAAGTTGGAAAGGGGTTGACTGTGTCGATGGGCGTGACTTTTTTCCCACTCCATAGCCAGAAAATTTTGGTGGTGGGAAAGGGGATTCCAAGCCCTTCAAGGCATAGCCCTACCACGTCACTGTCTCGCAGTGCGTCAGCTAGACAACACCTCAACCCCAAGTGATTACTGTGTTCTACGTTTCCTATACAGTTTGTCAAAGGAATTTAGTGCTCAAATCGATATTTATCCGTGAAAAGTGTCCTGTGAATCTCGAGAACCCAAACTCCCAGCATCAAAAGATCGTCCAATTCCAGCCGTACCCAGCTTTATCTGAGGAGATTTCGAAAGTCATTGTTTGCGTCACGAGAATCAAGTTAACAAGTAAGTACGTGATTAAATTCTCTCTCTGGCAGAAATAGATTTATTTCGCTCTTATTAAAGTCTTTTTGTTTTCTCTTGAATGATGCACTTTTTTGATACATATTAAGCTGAGCAATGCACGCTATATAACTGAAAGCTTTTGTCGAAGTTATGTCTTAAAGAAAATAATTTTTTCTATTATTATTACTTCTTTGCTTATTGTTATTATAACACGTGGCCCCTATGAAAAATACAATTTTCTATTTCTTTCTCGTAAGCGTGTGTGAAAGAAAAAAAACATTTGACATAAATTCTTATTTATAAAATGCAGTGAGTTTCAAGAAAAGCTTAAAGTTTTCTATGTGAGAGGATAATAGAGGGCGTTTCGTACACATTAACGTAGAAATTTACAGTAAACATTACTTCAACATAATTTCTTTGTTTTTTTTAAAAACAGCGTTAACTTAACTCAACAAGCATAATTAAGCTTTTTTTTTTATTTAGAAATTTTATGTAAAACTAATAAAATGTTACCAATAGTTACGGAGACCTCGGAAGGCACTTTAACATTGTTTTGCATCCTAAATAATGAATTACAAAAAAGTTTATTCTTATTTTTCTACTTATTTCATCACAGCTTCCCCATCTAATGAAGATTAACAATATAATGTTTTACTAAAAACTTTAAAAAATTGTATATAGATGTCAACTGTTTAAAAAATCTAAAAATCTGACGTTACTAACATTTGAATAATGTCTTAGCCTTGAATGCTTTTGAAACATTTAAGTTTGTTTCGTGCACCTCATTTTTTCCGTAACTAATTATCCGTTACTTATTAGAGTACAATAACAAGCAGAATAACATTAAAGATTTAAAAATAGTAAGTTATACGTATTTTTACGATGTCAAGAAGTGGTAAGCTTAAAAAAATAGTACTTGAAAAAGCCAAGAAGTTGAGAAATTCGATGAAATTTGTAAAATTAGAATTTGGACGAATTTAGATGCATATATTTACGTATACCTTACTTAATCAAAAATCAAAAATAAAGAAAGTCAAGCTTTTCAAATATTTTTTATAGTTTTGTTAAGTAACTTTCGTAACAAATTATGTCAAAAAAATGGTAAAAAGGGTTAAAAATCCTATAATTTGGTTTTAAAGTAAGAGTGTAGATATGTATAAAATTGTATAAAAAATTATGTGCCACACAATTATACAACAAAAGCATATTCAAGATTTCTTGATTAAAGTATACATACTTCCGGAAAATATTTTATTTCTATTGAGATTGAAAAAATAATAATTTGAGATTTGTTAATGCTCAATTTCTAAGCACATTATCTACTATTTTACAAAATATAAAGTAAATTTTGTAATTTATTTAGGATTACTAAAAGAATGTTAACTATAATGAAAATATGATAGCGTTACAAAAGTTAAAAATAAGAATATAGAAATGCGACTTTCACAAATTTCATACTTGATTAATTTTAGACTATAAATACTATATTACGCACCAAGGGAGCAAAAAATGGCATTCCTTCCCGGGTGTGTAATTGCCTCCTGAACCGAAGGCGAGGCAAACACCCGGGAGATGATTTGATGACCCGTACTTTGTTCCCGAGACCCGTATACGATTTTTTCTCTTCCTCCTCTAAAAATACGACGTTTTTCCCTGATTTGAGGGAGAAAAGTGCAACATAAGGTTTTTGCCTCTCAGGTCAAAATCGTATTTACTGCTTATTAGAAACAGTATTTTAGCATGCTCTGCGAGGAAATTGCCTCCCGAGCCGTAGGTGAGGGTGGGAACCACGCAGAGGATGGCACAATACTTTTCCTATGAGTAGTGCATGCGATTTTTTACCTGGGGGGAATGTGGCACTTTGCTCCCCGAAATCAAGAACCAAAGTCTTACTTTCGGCAGAGGAACAAGAAAAAAAAATTGTACTGCTGTATAAATATTGTAAATTAAATTAAATAAAATATTTGTTTCACTATGCGTTAGTAGTTGTACTCACGTAAAATAGTCTTGCGTTCACTAACTCGTACAGAGTACGTTTATACAATGATTTTATTTAATTCTGTGAGTAAACGTGTATATTTTCTCAATCTATTTTCAGTTAAAAATGATGAAGCTAACTAGCCTCGTTGTAATATTCGCCGTTGTTTTATTCATGCCATGTGATTCAGCGAAAAACATGGAAAGTCAAGTTCCTGTAATTTTGGATGTACAAAAGTTCTATGCGACCACCAGCATAGGAATTATTTATAGGAACAACGAAGGTGAGTAAAAGTAAAGCGATTATAATAATTATTAATAGTAAATATCAGCAATTTTTCTTTAAATTCACAGATATACATTCGGTGATTAACATGGTTAAAGAATTTTCGCGTAAAATGGTATACTCCGTAGCTTCGACTATATCGGATCTTCCAGAAAAGTATCCGAAACTAAGAAATTACTCAAAAACCCTTTTCGTGGCGTTTTTAAATACTGACAATGATTTCGAAAAATTTACGCGTTTCTCGAGGCATCATAATCTTTCGCCTCACGTATGGTTATTGTTATTCCGGCCTGCCGTTACTGAAAAAATTGATAGCACTTGCCGATATCCTAAAAAGAATTACCTTCACTTGAATATGGAAAGTGAAGTCTTAATAAAATGCGGAAACAATAAAAACATTCATGAATGGTTCGCTGTCGGGCCCCAAAATGAATTACAAGTTAATAAATTATTCGAGTGGAGCAAGAAGGATGGATTGACCGTAATAGACAAACGAGCTTTTGTTCAGAGGCGAAAGAATTTAAGTGGGGCGTCGGCTACAATTATCGCTGAGGTAACGAATTTGTTGAGTAAAAAATTTGGTTTATTTTAAAATACCACAATTATTGCAATTAAAAAACTAAAATTTTTTTCTACAATTTTCGTAGTCTTTTTCGTTTTATTCATCAGTAGTTAAAGATTTTGCATTAAGAACAGGATTGGCCTATAAGTATAAAAATGATTCCCATGTCAAGAAAGAATCAAATGAAAGTGTCAATAATACATCAATTGATTCTACAAAATTATTAAATGAGAGTATTATTTTCTCTGGCGAGTATTTGAGTGAAAAAAATTTAGATAAATATGACATAACGATTGAAGTTATGGATTTTCAAGATACATTATACTATAAATTACCAGGTACTATGGAGATTCCATGGAAAGCTTTTTTTGAGGTAAAATATTTCAACTGAAGAATATTTATGACTTTAATTTCATGTAACGTTTTATCTTGTTTATTAAACAGGTTTTTAGCAAACGCATTTGGATTTTCTTGATTATACTCGTACCTGTTTCTTCAGTATTATTTGGTGTGATTTTAGTATTACATAAAGATAGAAGAGGATTCGTTCATAAATTGTCAGACGGTTTTTTAAATGTATGGCGAATCTTTGTGCATCAGGAGTTTACAGGTAAACTATTAAGGAAGATTTCTTATAAAAATACAAACACGAGGTTAATATTACGTTATTTTATACTACTTCGTTCAAGGTTTTTTTGATTATTTACATCCATTAAATAAAATTATCAAAGGGTTGTACATTTCGAGCGGTACTATTTTTATTAGTTATTTCTCTTATGTTTCTTGAAACAAAATTATGGACTAGTTCATAGGACGTTAATCCTATAAATTTTAATACATTTTTTAAAGTAATAATCATTTACGAAATAATACGAACGTGAAGTAAGTGACGGAGGACTCACTATCGACTCTTTTAATTTTTATTTTCATGTATTAGATCACTAATATATTTTCATGCATTTAATTTTTTTCACTGTGGCATCATTGTGCATCATGTGATGCCTTTCTCTTTGATAATAATATATTCTTATAGCTCTCTAGCCTTTTTTTTTCTTTAAGTAGTTTTTCAACGTATACCTAAGAAAATCCACAAAAAGTGTTCTAATTCGATCCCCCATTTAAATAAAAAAATTTTTTTGAGGCATACTATTGAAACTGGGCCCATTTTACTTGTAATGTCATGGGCTACAAAGAAAAAAAATTTGATCATGGATTTGAGTCAGAGTAACACCCTTTTTTGTGGTTTACGTACTATTATGCATATAATATAGATGCTACTATTGACTATAGATTACAGATTTCATGCTTTTTGTATATAATAACAACATTTTTGAGCTTGAATAAGTTACGGTTAAGCGTATAAAATGTACTGTTAAAATAAAACTAGAATAACTGAGATTAGTTGTTTGAGTAGCTAATTCATTTTGCTCTCTTTTCACTGTTATGTAAACTTAAAAATTGAATGTATGAAATCAAAACAAAGAAATTGGGTCTGGATTATAAAAAATAATTGAATATTACAAATTACCTCAAGAATACTGATTTTATTGTACTCTATGTTGTTTGTGTCGACAGCGTTAAACACGTATGACTCAAAAATTGATATACGCAAGTACACGAAAGACATTTAAAATTTTTTAACATCCATCGCTTTTTCATAAAAATTTTTATGCTCGCAAGATAATCTGCTATGAGGTAAAAATTTTCAAAACAAGCTTAAGTCAATGTGACACAATTTCCTGTTATATACACAAAAAAGTTGTATCAATTTATTGTATAATCCCACATTGTTTGTGACATTATCAATAAAATAAACCATACATTGAAGGTGTGCCTCAAAAAAAAAATGTTTTTGATACAAATTTTGAAAGTACGTTCATGACATGCAAAAACAAATTTCTAAGTTAAAATATTATATTTTTTTAAATGAGTTGACCATTTGTCTAAAATATTAAGTAATAATAATTTTTACCATCCCGCCCCGACCAAAAATCTGTAAATTTTAAAAAATTACAAAATTAAAATCCAAATTAATAATATATTTTATAATTAGGTTTTATATTTAAGTAACCTAAATATTAAAGTCCCTCGGGCCCGGTGCTTTTCTTGGTGACAGGCAACATCAGATACAAAACCAACACTGCGATTGGCGCCCTAGGTAATAAAAACAATTTTTGCAACTTGTACCTAAACATAAAAAACACCTGCGCCAATTGAGCATGTAAGTCGTACTTGGTGACCTATAACGTACACAATGGACATAATTTTGGAGAAATAAAAGAAACCTTAGAACGTTGAGTCGAAAAATACTTCCTCTAGATTTCAATTTACATTCTTGAAAATTAGTTCCTCTAGATTTCAATTCATATTTTTGCAAAATACGAACCAAGATTTTTTTTAAAAAACAAACTTATACATAAAAAGAAATATAAGTTTTCGTTGTACAATCGCCATCATGTTAGGGGCTATTCAGCGGCCAGCGGGACCTGCAAAGTTGGGTTTGAGGGTCTGTAGGGTTATCAGGTTGGATGGTAATGGTGTGGCATAAGCTATTTTCTTACCAGGGAAATGTAAAGGTCCAAATATCACTAAAAACGCCCCGAGGTAGAGATAATAAGTTAATTCATGATTACCGAATAATGACAAGTAAATTTTATTTATGAATACATTATAATAATACACATAAGTTAGATTAGATTTTACTGATGTTAACAGAATATTGCGGTTTTCATTGAAAAGGGATGAGGAATTTCTCACATCATCTTCGGGTTGGCTGGCCAAGTACAACCATAAATTTTTTGACACTTATAATTATAGACGTATACATAATTGCTATTTGCTTTTAAATTTAACGTGCTCTAACTGGTTCGAAAATTAATTGTGTTCGTACAATGAGTGTAATCTAAAAAATCTCTTGCGTGAAGGGCAGGATTGTTGTATGTTTGAGCCCAAAATTTGAACGACGTTTTTCTTTTTGAGGGCGAAAAGTGATAGATTATGTCTGTGGGTATTTTTTGCCTGCTTAACATTTTACACTTCAGAGCAGAGGGGACTCCAGGTGATTTAAGGGCACGAAGTAAAACACATCGCTGTGAGAGTGAAGACAGCCAGCGCGCTTGACGGGAACGTTTAGAAACGCTGGCTGGATAGTGGATGACCTTGGCGATGCCAAACCTAGAAAAAATATTTATTACAATTAATATAATTTCTGTATGGTTGAGTAAGTGTTTTTAAAAGATGATGTTATCCATATTCTTGACTTCAAATAATATGTAAAGTGATTTTAGTGGGTGTATAACAAATACGCCTATAACAAAGTTGAGCAGAATAACCTCGATGCTACTACTAAAATAAAACATGACGTCAATTTTTATGTATCTGACAATCCAAAAAACACAAAAAGGTTAGTTTGACATTTGATAGCGGATTTAGCATCACAGAAGTCGTCCACTATCCAGCCAGCGTTGCAAAAACTTGACGACTAAAGCGCTGGCTATCTTCACTTTCACAGCGAATAGTAAGAAATAGTAGTTTTTGTCATAGAGCCGTTATTATTATCGTTTCGCAAAATTGCCAAAAAAGTTGTAAAAGATAAAAACTACTATGATGCTTATTTTACTTAAAAGAGAAGCTAGCAATTTTGCGAAAGAGGCAAAAAGTAATCGGAAACAATAACAATGAATATTACACTACTTTTTGTATCAATACATGGTACTACTAGACAAGTGAATTTTAAAAAATAAAATTCGACTTTACTTTTAAAGTCCCCTATAAACCTCGATTAAACTACAATTTAATTTAATTTATAACTTACATTTGATAAATTGGAAAACCATTGATTATAATTATCGAAGTTTTCAAAATATACAACTTCAATCTTTTTATTCATCATATATTATTGAATATAATTAAGGATTCGTAAAATTTTTACACGATTGCTCAACTATACTTATATTTTTTTTAATTTACAGATGTACAATTCAATTCCGTATCTTCAAAAATGGCAAGGCTGTCGCTATATCTGACAGCATTCATTATTATTTCCATGTACGCAGGCTGTTTTACAAGCTTTGCTACAGTTTCAATACCACACATTCCATTTAGAAATGCGCGTGAATTTCTAGAGGACAAAACATATCAACTGATTATTTTAAAAAACTCTGATGATTTAAAGTACTTTTCGGTAATTTAATCAAGTTTCAACCAAAAGTATTTTTTTCATTATATTAAAAAACCTTATCGTATGACGTTTTATTAGAGCTCAGTGGACAATATAAACGACGAACTAAGATTATTTTTGAAGGATGAAAATAGTCTACCTACAACCCAAGAGGATGCTTTAAAGCAGGTGCTGTAAAATATTAAGTTTGTGTGTTGGTTGTTTTTAAAAACATTAAACAATGAAATATCTTTTACTATAATATATAAAACTTGTTTCTAACATTTATTCGTATACAATTTTGTAACTTTACTTGAAATGGTGGTAAAACTG
Organism: Copidosoma floridanum; assembly: GCF_036245765.1. Taxonomy (NCBI): domain Eukaryota; kingdom Metazoa; phylum Arthropoda; class Insecta; order Hymenoptera; family Encyrtidae; genus Copidosoma; species Copidosoma floridanum. Next base: position 214,658 of record NW_028321927.1, on the reverse strand, counting down.
TTTGTCGAAGGATACTTATTTGCGATTCTTGAGTAAAAAAATTTTCGGAATGGATATAAATTCTATGGAAGTGATTAATATATATGTGTGTGTGGGCGCGCTCACGTGTATGTGTGTGTCCATATGTAAGTGTAAGTCTAGCTTACCAAATTACAGCAATTTTAACAATTTTTGAAAGCTATTAAGAGTTAATCAATAAAAATCGATTATTTATTGGCACAGAAATCATTCAAAATTTTTTTTATAATTTCAGATATGCAATGACAGAGTAGCTTTTTATTCGTCTAGCATATTACGGAAATCCAGAACTATTCATTTCCATTGTAAAATCTTAGCTATTCCACTAGGTCATTCTAGAAAAAAAGCTATAGCTTTGAACAAAGGAGATCCACTTCTTCAATTATTAAATCATCAGTAAGTATTTTCAAGTAAAAATCATTGTCTTAGTATTTAAACATTGTTTTTTTTCAGCATTCAGAAGTATCGAGAGAATGGAATAATATCTCGAGCAAGGAAGGAAAGTCTTCGCAATATTCGCAATGAAAAAGGAGTTTCATTTACATCATTCGGTTTTACTGAGGTTGCCCCATTGTTTGTATTTTTATTAAGTGGATTTGCCCTCAGCCTAATCGTATTGTTATATGAAAAATATCACAGACGTATAATACTGTATTTTGTAAAAAAACCATGTAGGAGAATCAAAAAACTTAGGAAACCAAAGAAAACCAACCGTTTATACAATGATGGAAAGCCATTTTCAATATATTCTCAGTACAGAGAGCCACAGCCGCGCCCTTTGTGGCCTTATACTCCATAAGAAGGTTATACTTATACAGTAAATCACTAAAATAAATTTTTAAATGATGTACTTTTAACAATACCACTTTCGTACTAAACGAATGAATAACCCGTTACTTAGTCGTACACATATAAAAAATAACAAGAAATGATCACAAGTAGAAAACAATAGTTTTTGTACCGTAAGTTAAAATAAAAAAGTAACTCGCCCATAGGCCGAGCCCCTTAGTGCCCAACTTCCAAATCTCATTTTTTGAAAATTACTCTAACGTATAGATTGTGTAAGACATTGAAGCTACGCTCACTAAAGTCTTAATAAGTAATTTATACCGTAGTAAACTTTATTACTCTCGTCTTTTTTCTACTCACTCAAAGTTAAGTCAAAGTTTGCAACTAATACATTGTAAGCTCTTCGTACATACCTATGTCTAACCGAAAATGTTTCAGATTTTATTTCTTGGATAACATGAAGTTGGGCGTCCTAAGGTTTTGGTATTATTTTAAAATAATTAAAGGAGTTTCGTAGGTTTTTAAAAAATCTGAAAAGAAATAAACATCACAATAAGCTGAGGATGAGAAAAAAATTCTGATATTGATTACTGACAAGGAATGATAAAGTTTTGATCGTTGGTAAAATCATTGTTATTTGTAGTAAGAAATGTTAGTTTGAAGTAAGATTGTTTTTGCGTTTTTGTTAAAATTTATAATGTCAAGTGTTAAATAATGTATCATATCACATTAAAACGATACAAAAATAATGGTGCGCATCCAACTAAGACAAGCACAAACATTTCCACGGGCCTATTGCAAATCGTGTTGACATGACGCACTAGGTGCATAGATAATTATACCATCTAACCTTTTTACGTTACATATGTGGTCAAAATGTTAAAAAGAAAAGTGGTATTTAATATTATGCCTTTATTAAATATCTTTTCTAATAAATTAACCACTTTCGTAGTTCCAGCCGTTTCTAACACTTTAAACGTAAAAATTGTTTTAAAACGGTGAAAAATCATCACATATCCTTTAATTAGATCGTATAACATTTGCGGATGAATTGTTTCATTCAAAATTTATAAATCTTGTTAGAATACGCTTTTTGTATTTCCTATTGTATTTTCTTCAAGATGGTCTATACTCAAAATTATGATATAAAGATCATTCTTTTACTGGATGGATAGTAAAACTAGCAAGTCAAACATATTATTTTTTTTTTTTTTATTCACTTTTATGTTTAACCTCTTACACTTTAACATACTAGCTTCAGAAAGAAAAAAATTGTGAGATTCCTCCCAGACAAAATAAATTTTAAATCTTTTCGTATACAAGAGACGTCGTTCACGTTGACTTGCGTTTGGTGCACTTCAAGACAATCGATGGTCGTCGACAGCGTATAGTAAGGTACTATTGTGCGTTAATAAAATTCTAGAATATTGTAACAATATTGACTTGTATTGATTGTCTCAATTACGATTGATTATGGCACAACATAATGAACTTAGGTGGACATTGTACGAAAAATTTAATTAATTCGTAGTATTTAACGTACTATTTAATTTGAATAAAAAATGTTAACTTTTAATTTGAAAAATTAACAATTAATAATTAAAAATTTATTTCTCACTTATTGCGTTACAAAATATGCTGTTAACGAGGTTAATTTATAATATGAACTTTTCATTAAAATCTAATGTCTTAGATCACGCTTAATTTGATCGTATTTTAAATGATACATTAAGAAGAAAGTTTTTTCTGTAATGATTTGTTCGATTAATTAGAATTCCCAACTTCAAGAAAATTAAATCGTCATATTATTAGTAAGCTAAGCTTAAATCAACGTTAATAAAATACTGTTTAAAGTAGCATAAATATTGTTAGGATAAGTTTTACTAAAGGAAAATATAAGGCTAAAGATAACTTACATGATTGCTAATTATACCTGAAAAAGTGAGGTGGCTGAAAATATACTGAAATGCTCCATCAATAGGTAACTTAAATAGAAATATTTAAACTTTAATTAAATACATTTTTTATAACAGTATTTCGGTTCTTCTTTTTGACTTAGTTAATTTCTAGCCATTGTGGATAAAAAATTTGATGTATCTAATCAACCATCTTTATTCTACTATGTCTATATCGTTGCAGATATTTTTGCCGTGGACTTGCAAACAAACAATTTTTTTTTTCATTGAAATATTGATAGCAAAATTGTACTTGACATTAAAAAAAGCAAGTCGACAACGGTGTAAGTTTGTTAATTAACATATTATAAAACGTTCAAACTATAATTTTTACTTTTGTATTAATATGATAAAAACTATAAAATCTCAAAGTTCTTTAATTAATTGTTTGTGAATAAAATAGATTTACTAATGAAATTACATCATTTATTATTTTTCCTTCTTCATTCTCTTTCGTAGACGATAACCGTGAGTCAATCGATATTTTTACTGTTGATTACAGTCTACACATTGGCAACTGGCTCATTTTTCGGAGGAGCATATAGATACAAGACGTTATTGTTTGAGTGGAGCCACGCCTCAACCTTGTCCGAATCAAATTGTTCGGGGATGTTAAAATTTACGCTAAATTCTGGGGAAGTATTTCTGATTTTATCTTTTTCAACTTTTTTGTTTCCCGTCACTGAAACGGATGTACCACTGACCTAAACCACAAACATATTTTTTTAAATAACATTTTCTCATAAAATAATCTTTATGCATGTAGATAAAATAGTGTCATGAGACATTAAACCAGATAAAGACTTAGACAAAAAACTTCCGTACTTACGATGACGTTGAGCGTATTGGGAACAAATAGTGTGGTATCTATTTCCTTTAGACGTTTAAACTACAAATGCGCCACTTTATTAAATTTTTGATTAATGTAAAAATAATGAGATATTTGTGTATGATTGATCGTTTCCTTACCTTAAAATGGTCCTTTAAGAGGCGAGGATCATCCTTAGATATTGATTTAATCTCCAACTGCCTCGCCTCTTGTGACGTTTTGCTAGGAGACATAGTTTGGTGACCCGCCAACGACATTCCAAGCTGGTTTAAAGGACCAATTGGTGTTACTTGGTGATCTTCAAACGGTGATTCAGTCCAATCCTTTTCAGACATTTTAATACAAATTCTAGTGTAACATGAAATTCTCGATTAGTCAGAAATTATAAGTGCGAATTGTGGTTGAAGATACTCTATAAAAACCTCTTGATTGAGAGAAAAGTGGCACGAGACTGTTGGTCTCAAGGGTCTTATCCTCTCGTTCTCACGTTTAAATCCAATCTTCGCCACCTGCCTCGATAACTCAGAAGGTTGCTGACGTGACTGCAATTCTATGCAATAGCTAGTGAGCTACAACTGCTAAGTGCTACGAGGCGAGTTCGGTTTTACCACTGATTCAAGCGCCTTATCGTGGCCAAACTACCAAACAAGGTGCACATGTTTTTTTTCCTTTGCTGAGCATGGAAGGGGTACAACGAGTATACGTCAGACGATTCCCGCGGAAAAGTGCACGCAGGTACAAATATTTTACCCCAGGATAGGGCTTGAAATTTCAAGAAAACATTGGAATTTTGAGGGATTATACGAACATCAGTATATAAATTTTGTGTTAGTACAAGATTTCATTACAATTTCGTTGAATGAGACGTAACCCACTTTTGCTTTAAAAAAAATCGTTTGAACAACCGTGTGAAAATTATAAATTTACCTCGTTAGTTACTATCGTCATTTTTGAAAACTAATAGTAGTATAAGTCTAATCGTATAATATTAGCGTAACCAACTAAGGCAACGTGTATTACAAATATTGGAGGAATGAAATGTTTTAAGAGAAACAATGTCAATAAATAAATATACTACCATATTAATTATTTCTACCTTAAATATGTCCCAGTAAGTGTCATAAAACTATTTAAAAATACGAAAAAAATGTGCATCACTTCTTATGAGATATGACTTTTTATCACTCAGAATCAATTATACATACCCTACTATGTTTTTGTATCGTATAAAAAAAATTGATGCAAAAAAGCTCGTGCAACTTAAATAGATTTGTATCTTTAATACATTGGTCATCAGCTATTGAGTAAAGATCCTAAAAAAACTAAAAACGTAACTAGCCAGTTTATTATTCTGTATGCTTAATTTTTGATAAATAAAGGAATTTATCAACTATTAAATAACGCCATGTTGACAAGGAACAGAAAATTTTTCCATAATTAATTAGAAAAATTCTTTACTTGATATTGTAATTTGAAGTGTTGAAAAAAAGATTTTTAAAAGTTATTGTTGAATTATATAATAGTTAAGAAAATGAAATAAAAACCTACATACATTCACAAAGTTTTTTAAACTTAATATTGTAACTTCTTGATTTGATATTCATACGTTTACTGAATAAATAACAAGTTTTAAAGCTTTTTATAGACCCTAGAAGGAAGAAAGTATTTCAGAAAGTAACTTTCGGATTTTTAACTATGAGCGTCCGTGTTTCCCTGTGGCCATTTTTAATAAAAGAGTCCTACTCAAGTTTAATAAATGTGTTTGTGACCTGCTTAACACGATTTTTGTTGGTGGCTTGCTGTAAAATTTGCAAATCAATAGTTATTAAAAATTTTGTTAACAAATTGAAAACTCATGAAATTTTGATTTAAAAAAAAACATTCGTATTTTTAAGCACGATTCAAGCAAAAAATATGTCTTACAATTTTTCTTTGATAGTTATACTTTTTTAGTAAAAAATTTTCAAATTTTTGAAAAATTGGAATTTTGCAATTTTCAACCGTTACTATCTTAATAGTTGAAGAAATTTTTGCAATTCTGCAAGGTGCAAAAGATTTCTTTATTATTGCCCTTTAGAAAAACATAAATTTTCTCCTAATCATAAGCTTTGAATAGTAAGCTTCTTGCTACTCTACCCATGGTCTACCCATAAAGGAAAAAAAAGAAATTTTTTTTGGTAAAAAAATGTTTTTTTATTCCTTGGTTAGTTAAAAATAAAAATTATCTTGTAGAAGGAGTTAGAAGCAAATTCAAATAGATCACCATTTATTTTTAAAGACACGTGAATTTTACAGATCGTCATCATCAAAAATCGTATTTGAAAAATATAAAATAAATTTTAAAAAACTTGGATGGGACCATTTTGTTAGAAAAGACTACGGAAACCTACCTAGCATCCATACTATTCGATTAATATTGAAAAATAAAACCCACACAGAAAATAAACATGTATTTTACATTTTATTAATTTCCAAACCATGCATTTTTTTAATTATAATGACGATTTGTAAATTAGGAAGTTCCGTCCTTTCCCTTAGATACTGTCCGTGATGCGTCAGGTAATTTAAATTATTGACACATTATTGTGTTACATTATTATTAATGTACAAATTAAAAAAAAAAAATTACACAATTATTAAAAGATTAAATTTTTCTTTATTTTTCTCGGTGTTTTTTTCTACTAGGTATTAAGCAAAGCACCACGTTTGACTAGCCTCAATTGGGACCCAAATAAAATCTATCTACTATTGGCAATGATTTAATTACACGCGCATAATGCTTATTTAACAATCCATCAAATTATTCATCCATATAATAGTCGTTCTGTACAATATTTCACAATAAAGAATGGATGATTAAAATTGTCCCTTAGAGATCGCTAATGACTTTGTTATCATTCAAAAGCTGTGGATCCTAAAAAATACAAAAATTTTTTATTTATATGTTTCTCTTTGGACTTGTCTTACGCTTTTAAAATTAAAATAAATATTTCAACTTACAAAAACATCTGTTCTTCTACTGTACAGCATATCTCTTAGATTTATCAGTGGTCGAGCAAAGATGGACATCTCGTTGCCCTGCGTTTCTGTATTACGCTTTCTTATTAAAAATATCCTCGTTATGATCTTAATTCCACCTCTTTGGTGTCCGTAAAATCATTCGACTATATTAATAAACCGAAATTACTTGCTTCCCATCTATATGAAAATCCCTGCTCGTTTTATGCGTATGGTAACAGTAAAAAAAACTTTATCCCTGCTCAAGCTACATTTCCTACTTGCGGTGCCTTACAAATCCAGTGAAATTTTTCGTTGTCACTGTTTATCTAGAAAAATATATCTGATACTTTAAAAATACCGCCAATTTTTTATTATTTTTTTTAATTTATTTATTCTTCTATTCTAATAATGCAACACAATATACATCACATCAGAGGGCTTTCGTACGAAGATGCTATGGAATTCCATACAATGCCAGAATTTATTATAATTACAATCCGAAAAACTAATAATGTTCGAAATTTCAAGCGTAAACATAACTTAGCGAAATTAATTTATAAAATATATTGGTCTTCTTGTTTTGTGGCATATTGCAGGAGGGCTAATCTTAACTAAAAGGCTTTCAAAATTTAACACGACTTTAGAGTCTTCAAAAAAACATAGAAATTCTGAATATTCGAAAAAAATTTTTATCCCCTATGGTGTAAGTTAAGTTAAAGATTGGAGCCTGTAATTATCTGTTATTTACGATGAAAGTTCCCTTCGAATGTTTACGTATGTATAACTCAGTTTTGCAAACAGTCACGGATCAGTGATAGATGACGCATTTGTCTGCTTGTGCTCACTAATTAATAATTTTGTACAAACTATCTACAAACAAATCTGTTTTTAGTACCCCTATTTCCAAACGGTGAGAAAAAATCAATACGTAGCTTGAACAGTTATGAATATGATAAAAAAAGAGGAGAAAATATCCAAAACTTGCGGTTGCAGGGGAAAAAAGGCGCTTGGTCACGTGTTTAAGAAAATTGGCCGTGATATTTAAAGGGTAGGAGTGAAAAAAGCTCGTACTTACTACAAGTAAATACGTTGCCCTTTGTAGAATTTTGATTGGTTGAAACAATGGGCTCTAAAGTTAGATTAACCTCATGTGGTGGTGGTAGTCCTGATGTTTGAGATGGCTTTATATATCATTTATGTTACGCTAAGGTATTAATATTTTAAATCCCTGGCACCTACGTTGGTTTATTTTATGGAATATTTCTCGTTGTACGCAGTAAACCAATGAAAAATTTTAGGTAGAGCACGAAAAATTACGACGATTTTATTTTTATTTTTGAAAGCGCTTAAAAAATAGGAAAATTGTTTAATCTAAAATCGATAGGATGTTTTGTTAAAGTTTTTCACAATAAATAACAAGGATCCACTCCAATCACTGGCACTTGCATAACTTGTTATTCTAAAATTATTTATATTTCACATCTTTCACACCTAAAAACTCACGTCTGGATCGCATTATCATTGTTTCTATCTAAAGGGGAAAAAAAAATTCTAGTACCATGGAAACACACAAATGTTTTAACAAAAGCTGTTATTTTATTATTAAGGTAAAGTTTAATTGTAAATACAACTACAGTAAAGTCAGTACGCGCTGCACAAAAATATAAGATGTTTTATTGCTTATTTTAAGATTGCGGTCAATATCATACTTCGATTTCTTTGGTCTTTCCTTGCCAGAGAAGTAGCTACGTGTTCTTAAAACTACCACATATGCTTGAAACATAAAAATCCTACACACCAACAAATAAATGGCTTGAGATTTTATACAATCACCCAAAAGAAAGCTTTCGATCAATGACATGATTTATTTACAAATGGGTCAGTGCTTGTACTAAAAAAAGATCATAGAAAAAATAAACGTAAAAAAAAAACACGGGCAGGAGATTCACAAACAGATATAAATAAATTATAAGTAGAGCTGCGTAGTAGCAGGTGGTGAAACTGAATTGTCATGGACATTGTACGCATTGGTACTGTCACGCTTTTTGGGCTCAACTCCATATAGTCTCGCTTCTTTGATTTATGACGGATAGTGCTACTTATGGTAAATTTTAGACGTCGGAACGAGAAAGCTCAGAAAAACGTTTCTAAAAGCGTATGGGCCGTTTTAATTATGTATGTCCTTAACCGCAGAAGAGGATGGGTGCGTTGGGAGATGTTTTTGTACATATCTGTGTATTTAGTATAGAGCCCTAATATTGCATCAAGTACTGTCTACGGAAGATTTAGTAATGACATTTTTTTTTTTATTTAGGTTGGAGCTTACAAAAAATTTTAAATGTTCAAGTTAATGCAGATAGCTAATATCGAATTGATTCATATATTGTATGCGAGTTTTAGACAGCAATTTTAGCTAGCAAATACGTGAAATTGCACGTGGTGTATTTTAGTAGACCGTATTATGGAGTAACGGAGAATACCACGTCAATTGTTAATGTAATTTGAACTCAACCCTCATTTTAAAAATAATCTGTTTGTATCTTCCAGCCATACAACAAAAAAAAGGTTTAAGGGCAGTTGGAGTCAAATTGAGAAATTAAATGAAAACTATTTGCCTAAATGAACCAGTACAAATTTCAGTGTTTTATTCCAGAAAAATTGTTTCTATGGTAAATCATAAATGATTTTTATAATGATTGCAAAAAAATACCATTTTGAACCATAACTATAAAAAAACTATAATTGTCTTTCAGACTCAGCGCACTTTCCTTCTTACAAAAAGGACGGCCTTTTCAGTCGTAAGTTGGCTGGAATTTCTGACTCAACGACAGAAAAAACGGGTCAGTTTAGCAGCTCATAATAATTGTAGTTTTTAAAAAAGATTAATAAAAGAACTCTCATATTTTAATTTAAAAAATTTTTTTTAATTTGTTATATTTATTTTAGTTTATTTTTGACAAGGATACTTAAATTTTATTTAAATATTTTATGGTAATAATGCTCATTTGAATTTTAGAAGGAATAGTTTTATAGACTTGTTAATTAAGGCTAAACAAACTTATGATGATAAAATTATGTCTATACGAACTTTATTTATGAATTTACAGGATAAATATAGGTTTGATAATAAAGATATCTATCGTATATATTTTCATAGTGGATTTGTGAAAAATAATTACGTACGCAATGGTTACTACATGAATGTGTGTAAAGAATATTTATACATACGTTGATAATTATACATTAAAACCTTTTGATTGTTCCTCAACATTTTCAGCAAGACTTGCAGTACCAGTCTTTATTGCCTCTGAAAGGCTTTGAACACAAAATAAGATGTACATGTTATCCGTCGAAGTTTTGTCAATGACTTTTGACGATGAAGCATTTGATTTTAAAGATATACTTTTCCCTGCTTCTGAGCACGTTGTTTTAGATATAGTAAACAAAGATCGAGGTTTCTTGGGTATGAATGTCATAGAGCTCAGATGTATCAATGCTTCTTCGTACGTATCTAAAATATATATATACATTTTGAAAATTTTATAAGTAAGACAAAGTAGGCGGTGGAATTGCACTACTGCTTACAAAGTTGGATATGACTTGAATATCATCGTCTGTCTATGGAAGAGGCATATAAAATGTTGTATCTTTGGCCTGTTACGTTATCAACACCAATAAAAGTGACATGTACAATGAAAGGCTCAGAAAATTCTTTTGCGCTGCTATCAATTTTTACTATGACAAATTTACTGTTTATCTGTAATGAAACTCATCACGTACAAAAGGTCATCATAGTCATAAGAAAAAAAATTTTGTTTTTTACCTTTACAGAGTACAAATTTGATACTGATGAAGATTAAAAGTAGTCAGCAGAACAAACTGCAGTGTTTACTTTATTATAACCATCAAGAATTTCGAATAACGTATATACAATGACACTAACACAATAATTGTTCATATTAACAGTTGTCTCACGTAGTTACTAACACCTTTCACTGTTGATGCAAATAATAACAATCAATTCACTTCGTTTGCCAATTGCTTCCTCATGCACATGTAATGAAGCACAAACAGTAAGCACTGTCAATGTTATAATCATACGCTTTCGTCATTGTAAAATACACTTTCCTATGCACAGCCTATACATATTTTTTACATTAATGTAGCAGTGGAACAATGAACAATGTACTATCATCTTCCAAAAGTTCAAAAATTTTAAATAAAATTAGTTTCGATTGTATATTATTCATGTTAAAATTTTCCACTTTCTTTTCAAAATCTTTTTTGACTTTCTACATATTTATAAGTGTTGAATCGCTCGGGTACGTAAAGCCAGGTCCAAGAATAAGTAACTGCTCTAAAGTAACTTTAGAATCGCCAAGAGCACTAGTTGGATTCATAGCCATTTGTTTAATTTTTATCACTTTACAGAGTCTTTTGTCAACACAACATTGATTGGTTCTTGAATCCAAATGTCAAATTCCATGTAATTCACTTTTTCCAAATAAATTTGTTTCTGGTTTTTACTGGATTTTATAATTGTTAAATTTAATTGTTTTTCTTTTTTTTTTTATTGTTTATTAAGCGTTTCTCTTCGATTTTTTTGCATAGCTAAACGAGAGGCTTGTATCCACTAGCAATCTGCTCTTTTGTTACGCCTAGAGTGCTTTCAAAATCAAAAGCTCAAATTTCATTCAACGAACACTTCATATTTTTGACATCATCAGCAATATGATGCAAGTTATAAACATTATATAGTATTAAAATATAATTATCAAAAAACTTTGCAATAAACTTTATTCTCGTTGAATAAGCCCCTCCTTTTTTTGTTTGAAAAATATTTATTTTGTATTGTAAAAAAAAAAAGTTGTTTTATTAAAAAAAATGTATGACATTTTTATATCAATAAAAATGAAAAAAATACAATTGGTCGGAAATGAGTTAAAAAAATTTTATTTTAAGGAAAGTGCACTTTTTGCAAGATGAATAGCATAAAAGTCAAGCAAAAATATACGTATAAAGCATGTGATACGGTGTATGAGGTAAATTGTACTACCTTTTGTGTCTGTATTATTTTTAAAAATACAGCGTAACAACTGTTTTTAACATTATATACGTTAAGTATTGAAAAATAAAAATGTTAGCTACTATAGACGTGCAAGTGTAAAAAGCCTAAAAAAAAAAAAATTAACTGTTTACTATTTTTTTTGTTATCTTTAAATCTTTTTAATATTCAATACATACAGTGGCTTGATCTATGTTTTGCGAAAAATTAAGCTTTTTTTTTTATAACAACTTGCCACACAATTTTCATTAGCATAAATAACTAATGCATATAATATTTTTCACTTCTTCTTCGAAAAAATTTTTTTATCCCTGCATTAAGTAACAAGATACAATAAAAAAGTGCAGAACAAATTTTAGATATATAAGAGATTCATTTTGAAATAAGAAATAAAAAAAATAAAAAAAATCGTCAATAAACCAACTACAAAATAAAAATTTATAGAGACATAAATAAAATATTACATTTATTTGAGAACCACCCTGAGGTACTAGGCACATGCAGCACTGATTTTACTTTCTCGGTTTTTTGAGCCAAGTTTCAGAACCACAGGATTTGTCTATCCTACAGCTACAGCTAAAAACGAACTTCAGGAATGTTCAATCGTAATTATCAAGTGAGCAATTGGCCTTCAATATTTTATTCAATAAAAAGTACATGTATTTGATGGACGCTGAGTTTATACAGGGGAGCTTTAGGTGAAGTCACCAAAAAATATCTAAGTGCAAAATATACAAAAATTTTACGCCATAGTTGGTCAAAAATCGCCAATTCGGCTGTTAGTTATCAGATCTGGTCATCCTGGCTACGACACGGCTTAAAAGGGTTTGGGATTCCTTTTCCCACTATACCAAAACTTCCTGGCCGTGAAGTGGGAAAAAAGTCACGCCCATCGACATACAGTCAACCCCTTCCCAACTTCCCCTCTTTTTATTTGTATTTCCGAAAACAAACAAAACGAAAGCCAATCCACGTAGGTCGAGTTGCAAAGAAACCAATACATGATAAAATTTTAAATCAATGCATCATATGCTTAAGGATATTTTTTATTAGAGATTCTAGCCTAGAAGCACATACGTTAGTCAATTTGAATATTATACGTACCTTTTTGCTTGTACCTTAACATTGCAGAATTTTGGTTAAGCTTTTACCTTTAAACTCAAGATAAAGTGCTATCGCTCATTTGTCCGTAACTACAGTACCAAGTACAACAATAGCACTCTGTCCTACTTACATATATGTGTACATGGCCTCTGCTTAACGTATCTACCCTTTTTTCCTGCGGATAAGGACATATACAATTACAACAGCCCCTACTCTCTTAAAAACGCTTCCTCGAACTTTTACCCTACCAAAGTCAAAAATTTCTAATATTTTATCTTTACTTTCCAGCATAAAACAAAGTAGCGACACTACATATAGAGTTGAGCTGAAGAAGAATAGTTTTTTCCCTCAAATATCGCGTGTCAGGACTGATACATTCAATGTCATGACAATTCAGTTTTACCACCTTCTACTACGCAGCTCTGCTCATAATATATTTACAATTATTCGTGTAGGTCCTGCACCTGCTTTTGTTCCACATTTACTTTTCCTATGATATGTTTATTGAATCAAGCACTGACAGATTTGTAAGTACATCATGTTATTGATCGAACACTCTCTTTTGGGTGTTTGTACAAATCAGCTGTTTGTTGGTGTGTGTTCTTTTTTATTTTTAGAGACAGTGTTGCGACTTAATTTTACCGTGGCCGTTTCTCTAGTAAGAAAAAACCAAAAAAATCAACGTATGATAGTGACCACAAGCTCAAAATAAGCAATAAAATACCTAATCATTTTGTGCAGCTTATACCAAATAAAGTGGAAGGAAAAATTTTTTTTTTTAAATTAAAAATAATTTTTATGCATTCATCACTACTGTAGTTCTATTTTCAACTAAACTACATCCTAATTACTAAACAACAATTTTTTTTACAATACTTTTGTTTTTCATGGTATAAGATTTTTTACTTTTTTTTTTCTTTTCTTAAGATAGAAACAATAATTCTACGATCCAAACATGAATTTCTTGGTCTAGAAGATATAAGATTTAAATAATTTTAGAATAATAAGTTACGCAAGTTCAAGTGATTCAAGTAGGTCCTTAATATTAATTATAAAAAATTTCAATTAGGCATCCTACCGATTCTGCAACAAGCGATTTTTTACTTTTTTAAGTATCTCCCTAAAATCAAAGTAAATCCTGGTATTTTTTTTTTTCTACCTTATGTTCTTTATTAGTTCTCGGCGTAGAACGAAAAATATTCCAAAAAATAAACCAACGCAGCTGACAGGGATTTATAAAATTAATACCTTGGAATGAAATAAATAATATATTAAACCATTCCCAACATCATGACTACCACCACCACACCTGGTTAATCGAATGCTAAAGCCCATTGTTTCAACCAATTGCAATTCTACGGAGGGCCCCGTATCTTCTTACAGCAAATCCGAGCTACTTTCACTCCTACCCTTTGAATATCACAGCCAATCTTCTCAAACTCGCGACCAAGTGTCTTTTTTCCCCTGCGACCGCAACTTTTGTGTATTTTGTCTTTCCTCTGTTACTATTTCCATGAGTATTCAAGTTATGTATTGATTTTGTGATTTTCGTTTGTAAATAATTTGACGAAGAACATATATTTAATAAGATAATTTATGAAAAAAAAGCGATTTGTAAACGATTGCAGATATACCCTTGCGTTAGGGAATCTGATCTGACGTTGTTTGTAATATTGTAGTACTTAAGGTACGAAAGGAAAATTTGTATTTCAAATAGTAGACAACTAAATCAGATAAACTTTAACCAAAATTTAAACCCTAGGAGATGAATACAATATACATCAATACTAACGAGTTTCGATAAATAATACTTGTTACCTCTCAAATTGATATTGCCACGTATTCAAATAGTGTCTCGATCAATTTGACTCAAAAGGCTCGTGCTTAATCACTAACAAAGTACAACCTCAAAGGCAACACTGCAGAGAAGCTTCCAGTAAGCATCGACACACCAAGTGTTTAGCGAGACTGTGCTGGCGGAGGGTATACCTGGTCGTCCTCGAGACACCTGAGAATCCGCTTGCATTTTTAGCTGGGAACGCCTAAGCCTGCCACGATCATCGAGCAAACGTAAAAAAATTTTCGAAAATTTTTCCTAGGCATGAGGTATGAAGTAAGCTCGTCATTTGTCTGCAATCAGGAAACTGCGAGTCATCCAATTTCAAGTAGTACGAGTCCGAGTTTAGTCAGACATAGGCGGATTTTATATAAATTTATATTCTCGAGTATCGTACACCCATCTAAATGTTGTTAAATCCATTATAAAAACGAACAAAAAAAAACAAATAAAACTTAAATGAATTAAATTTCGTTAACGTGACTGTGCCAGTCTTGCAAGAGTCTCAGGAGTTTCGAGTTTTACCCGATACAGTATATTTTTCTAATAAAAGACGTTTTGGATTCTTGCAAGAGACTTTTATCCGAAGCGATCGGCTAAATTGAAAAAATCAATACACTCATCCGTAAGAATCACGGAAAGGACAATCGACTACTTTATAAAAGTCAAGCCAAAGAGTTATCGGACTATATACCTAACCAGGTATGTAGTGATCAAGGACACAACTACACTCTTATTATTAATTTAGTCTCGTAGCTCTTCGACCCCCTTGACACGATCGGTAGGTAGCACATGAATAATACATCCAACAGCGCGTCAAAAAAGGACTCTCTTAGCACATGATTTATTAAAGCCCTTGGCTACCGCGTACCCGCTAATAGTATAGTTCTCCTATAGGGGAGAGCAGCTGGTGAGGAATCACCCACTTTTACCCGCAAACGATTTTTACTGGACTAGTATAGTATATACACTATGGTATACGTATAGGTGGTAGTCATTTTAAAATAATTAAAGCATAGGACTAGTCGGCAAATATTTTTTAAATTTAATTATAAAATAAAACATGAAAAAGATTAAATCATTTATAAGTACAACCAGACAAAGACTTGAACAAAGAACTTTCATAGGTCAATGGGCCTCCCTGCGAAGAAAAATATTTTCTGCTAGTTTGCCAAATATTTTTTCATAATCATTCATACTCGATATTAGAGGGGCGTCAATTTTGGCTGCAGCTTTTTGTATGTGCATATGAATATATATATTATCGCACGTTAAACGTCAGAGGCCTTGGCAGTTGTATGAGGGACAGGTGATTTATGTCACTCAGCAGGTCGAGAGATCGAATGATTTTTCTTGTTATAGTAATTTAAACTTCATAAATTTGTTTATAAGAAATAAGATAACAAGCGTTATTTAATCAAGTTAAATGATCTGTTTATTCACAATAATACAATTTTTCAGTAAATTAAACAATTAAAAAAAATTAATAAAAAAATAAGAGAAAAAAGATGAGAGGTGCAAACAAAACAAGAAAAATAGATTGCATACATAGGTGTGTTTGTTGGCCTGTGATTTGTGGCGCTGGGATAAAGAAGGGATTATTTTTTATAAACCATATTCGAAAATATCTGTTCTTCGTCAACTTATTTACAAACAAAAGGCAGAAAATCACGACATAGCTTGAATACTCATGAAAATAATGACAGAAGAAGACAAAATATCCAAAAGTTCCGGTCGCAGGGGAAAAAAGGTACTCGGTCAAGCTCGCGTTAACGCTGGTATGGTGGGAGGAAAAAGCTCTTTAGTTTGAGTAGATTGGCCGTGATATTTAAAGGGTAGAAGTGAAAGTAGCTCGTATTTGCTACGAGTAGATACGTGGTCCTGCCTAGGGTTGTGATTGGTTGGAACAATTTGCTCCAACGGTTGATTAACCTCATGTGGTGGTGGTAGTCCTGATATTAAAAATGGCTCAATATATTATTTATTTTATACTAAGGTATTAATATTTCAAATCTCTGGCATATAAATTGTTTTATTTCATGGAATATTTCTCGTTGTACGCAGTAAGCCAATGAAACAGTTTAGGTAGAAAACGAAAAATTACTACGACTTTTTTATTTTTTTGAATACGCTTATAAAGTGAGATATTTGTTTAATCTCAAATCGATATAACGTTTTGTTAAAGTTTTCCACATTAAATAACAAGGATTCTTTTGAATCACTTGCACTTGCATAACTTATTATTCTAAAGTTATTTAAATCTCACATCTTCCAGACCTAAAAACTCACGTCTGGATCTCATTATCATTGTTTCTATCTTAAATAAGGGGAAAAAAGTAAAAAATCTAGTACCATGAAAAACAAAAATGTCATAACAAAAATTGTTGTTTAGTAATTAGGATGTAGTTTAACAAAAAATATAACTACAGTAGTGATGCATACAAATTAATTCAATTTCAAAAAAGTAAAATAGAATATTTCCTTCAATTTTATTTAATACATGCTGCACAAAATAATTTGGTGTTTTATTGCTTATTTTTAGATAGCTGTCAATATCTTCTTCCGATTTTTGTGGCTTTTCCTTGCCAGAGAAGTAGCCACGTGCTCACAAAATGTGGTAGTCTCACAAACACTATGTGGTAGGCTCCAAACATAAAAAATCCTCGACACCAACAAATAAATGGCTTGTAATTTTATTCAAACGCTCAAAAAAAAGCGTTCAATCAATGACATGATTTACTTACAAAAGGGTTAGCGCTTGATCCAAAAAACAGATGGTAGGAAAAATAAACGTAAAACAAAAACACGGGCAGGACATATACAAACTGATATAAATAAATTATAAGTAGAGCTGCGTAGTACAGTAGTAAAATTCAATTGACATGCACATAGTACGCATTGGTACTATCACACTTCTTGGGCTCAACTCTATATAGTGTCGCTTCTTTGATGTATGCTAGATAGAGCTATAGGAAACTCAGACATCGGAAGGGAAAAGCTCAGAAAAATGTTTCTGATAGTGTGTGGGCTGTTTTAATTATATATGTCCTTAACCGCAGAATAGGATGGGTGCGTTGGGAGAAGAACTTTATACATATCTGTGTATATAGTATAGAGCCCCAATATTGTATCAAGTACTATATCTATGGAAGATTTAGTAATGGCACTTTTTTTATTATACAGGTAGGAGCTTACAAAAAATTTCTAAATGTTTAAGTCAATGCAGATAGGTAATATAGGATTGATTTTTATATTACATGCGATTTTTTGACAACAACTTTAGCTACCAAATACGTGAAATCGCACGTGGTGTGTTTTAGTAGACCGTATTATGGAGTAACGGAGAATACCACGTCAATTGTTAATGTAATTTGAACTCAACCCTCATTTTAAAACTAATCTGTTTGTATCTTCCAGCCATACAAAAAAAAAAAAGGTTTAAAGGCAGTCGGGGTCAAATTGAGAAATTAAATGAAAACTATTTGCCTAAATAAACCAGTATAAATTTGAGGTTTTTATTCCAGAAAAAATGTTTATACGGTCAATCATGAATGATCTTTTCAATTATTGCAAAGAAAGACCATTTCTTAACCATAACCATAAAAAAACTGTAATTACCTATCAGACTCGGAACACTTTCTTTCTTAAAAAAATGACGGCTTTTTCAATTGTAACGAGGCCGGAACTTCACTAACTCTATAACGAAAAAAAACTGATTTGTAAGTAGCAGTTCAGAATAATTATAATTTTTAATGTAGATTAATAAAAATCTCTCATATTTTAATAATTTTTTTTTTCAGTGTGTAATATTTCACTTAGTGTCTATATGACGGAGATAATTTAACTTTATTTAAATATTTAATGATACCAATGCTCATTTAAATTTAGAGAGAATAGTTTATAGAATCATAAGTCATTGCTGAACAAACTTCTGATAAATAGAACAAACATAGACGAGAAAAATTGTAATTCCTAAAGCTGTTTTTTCGCGGAGTACAAATTACCTGACCTTTTAACTAACGAAAGCTTCAATAACCATCATAAAGTTTAATCATGCCCAAATTTAATGACAAAGAATATTTTTTCATTCATTAATCAGATTAACAGACGGTTTTTACTTATTCTACAACATTATGAAAATTAAAAATTTTAAAAATAAATAAACCCATAATTCGTATTATAGAAAATTAAACAAACAAACGAAGATATAAGTACACGACGTAATAAATGTACACCAAATTTTTATGTAGCATTAAACACATGGAAATCATACTATAAACAAAGTTTTGTGAATTTTTGAATTCTATTTGGTAGTTAATACTGTGGTATAGCGTTTAAGAATGTAATACAGTTTTAAAGTTAACTTTTTACTTTAACAAAAAACTAATGGAATACCAAGTAACAGTTCAATATCGAGTACTAGTTACACATAAATTGGTCAGAATAATTCCTAAAATATATAATTTAAATTGTTTAGTGAACTTCAGAAACATGATTAAATTAACATACAACCAATTAACTGTTGTAAATAAACGAGTAAGTTATTCGATATATAACTTAAGTTGCTACTTAATTTTTTGTGTTACCCAAACATTTAAATAGTTTAGTATTTAAAAAAATGATAATATACATTGCTGAAAAGTTGCTTGTTATATAAAGTGTATCTCCAATAGAAAGTAGCTTTAAGCCTATATGGTGCATTGCTTTGAAATTTTGTCATGTATTGGTTTCTTTGCAACTTGTCCTACGACGATTGGCTTTCGTTTTGTTTGTTTTCGGAAATACAAATAAAATGAGGAGAAGTTGGAAAGGGGTTGACTGTGTCGATGGGCGTGACTTTTTTCCCACTCCATAGCCAGAAAATTTTGGTGGTGGGAAAGGGGATTCCAAGCCCTTCAAGGCATAGCCCTACCACGTCACTGTCTCGCAGTGCGTCAGCTAGACAACACCTCAACCCCAAGTGATTACTGTGTTCTACGTTTCCTATACAGTTTGTCAAAGGAATTTAGTGCTCAAATCGATATTTATCCGTGAAAAGTGTCCTGTGAATCTCGAGAACCCAAACTCCCAGCATCAAAAGATCGTCCAATTCCAGCCGTACCCAGCTTTATCTGAGGAGATTTCGAAAGTCATTGTTTGCGTCACGAGAATCAAGTTAACAAGTAAGTACGTGATTAAATTCTCTCTCTGGCAGAAATAGATTTATTTCGCTCTTATTAAAGTCTTTTTGTTTTCTCTTGAATGATGCACTTTTTTGATACATATTAAGCTGAGCAATGCACGCTATATAACTGAAAGCTTTTGTCGAAGTTATGTCTTAAAGAAAATAATTTTTTCTATTATTATTACTTCTTTGCTTATTGTTATTATAACACGTGGCCCCTATGAAAAATACAATTTTCTATTTCTTTCTCGTAAGCGTGTGTGAAAGAAAAAAAACATTTGACATAAATTCTTATTTATAAAATGCAGTGAGTTTCAAGAAAAGCTTAAAGTTTTCTATGTGAGAGGATAATAGAGGGCGTTTCGTACACATTAACGTAGAAATTTACAGTAAACATTACTTCAACATAATTTCTTTGTTTTTTTTAAAAACAGCGTTAACTTAACTCAACAAGCATAATTAAGCTTTTTTTTTTATTTAGAAATTTTATGTAAAACTAATAAAATGTTACCAATAGTTACGGAGACCTCGGAAGGCACTTTAACATTGTTTTGCATCCTAAATAATGAATTACAAAAAAGTTTATTCTTATTTTTCTACTTATTTCATCACAGCTTCCCCATCTAATGAAGATTAACAATATAATGTTTTACTAAAAACTTTAAAAAATTGTATATAGATGTCAACTGTTTAAAAAATCTAAAAATCTGACGTTACTAACATTTGAATAATGTCTTAGCCTTGAATGCTTTTGAAACATTTAAGTTTGTTTCGTGCACCTCATTTTTTCCGTAACTAATTATCCGTTACTTATTAGAGTACAATAACAAGCAGAATAACATTAAAGATTTAAAAATAGTAAGTTATACGTATTTTTACGATGTCAAGAAGTGGTAAGCTTAAAAAAATAGTACTTGAAAAAGCCAAGAAGTTGAGAAATTCGATGAAATTTGTAAAATTAGAATTTGGACGAATTTAGATGCATATATTTACGTATACCTTACTTAATCAAAAATCAAAAATAAAGAAAGTCAAGCTTTTCAAATATTTTTTATAGTTTTGTTAAGTAACTTTCGTAACAAATTATGTCAAAAAAATGGTAAAAAGGGTTAAAAATCCTATAATTTGGTTTTAAAGTAAGAGTGTAGATATGTATAAAATTGTATAAAAAATTATGTGCCACACAATTATACAACAAAAGCATATTCAAGATTTCTTGATTAAAGTATACATACTTCCGGAAAATATTTTATTTCTATTGAGATTGAAAAAATAATAATTTGAGATTTGTTAATGCTCAATTTCTAAGCACATTATCTACTATTTTACAAAATATAAAGTAAATTTTGTAATTTATTTAGGATTACTAAAAGAATGTTAACTATAATGAAAATATGATAGCGTTACAAAAGTTAAAAATAAGAATATAGAAATGCGACTTTCACAAATTTCATACTTGATTAATTTTAGACTATAAATACTATATTACGCACCAAGGGAGCAAAAAATGGCATTCCTTCCCGGGTGTGTAATTGCCTCCTGAACCGAAGGCGAGGCAAACACCCGGGAGATGATTTGATGACCCGTACTTTGTTCCCGAGACCCGTATACGATTTTTTCTCTTCCTCCTCTAAAAATACGACGTTTTTCCCTGATTTGAGGGAGAAAAGTGCAACATAAGGTTTTTGCCTCTCAGGTCAAAATCGTATTTACTGCTTATTAGAAACAGTATTTTAGCATGCTCTGCGAGGAAATTGCCTCCCGAGCCGTAGGTGAGGGTGGGAACCACGCAGAGGATGGCACAATACTTTTCCTATGAGTAGTGCATGCGATTTTTTACCTGGGGGGAATGTGGCACTTTGCTCCCCGAAATCAAGAAACAAAGTCTTACTTTCGGCAGAGGAACAAGAAAAAAAAATTGTACTGCTGTATAAATATTGTAAATTAAATTAAATAAAATATTTGTTTCACTATGCGTTAGTAGTTGTACTCACGTAAAATAGTCTTGCGTTCACTAACTCGTACAGAGTACGTTTATACAATGATTTTATTTAATTCTGTGAGTAAACGTGTATATTTTCTCAATCTATTTTCAGTTAAAAATGATGAAGCTAACTAGCCTCGTTGTAATATTCGCCGTTGTTTTATTCATGCCATGTGATTCAGCGAAAAACATGGAAAGTCAAGTTCCTGTAATTTTGGATGTACAAAAGTTCTATGCGACCACCAGCATAGGAATTATTTATAGGAACAACGAAGGTGAGTAAAAGTAAAGCGATTATAATAATTATTAATAGTAAATATCAGCAATTTTTCTTTAAATTCACAGATATACATTCGGTGATTAACATGGTTAAAGAATTTTCGCGTAAAATGGTATACTCCGTAGCTTCGACTATATCGGATCTTCCAGAAAAGTATCCGAAACTAAGAAATTACTCAAAAACCCTTTTCGTGGCGTTTTTAAATACTGACAATGATTTCGAAAAATTTACGCGTTTCTCGAGGCATCATAATCTTTCGCCTCACGTATGGTTATTGTTATTCCGGCCTGCCGTTACTGAACAAATTGATAGCACTTGCCGATATCCTAAAAAGAATTACCTTCACTTGAATATGGAAAGTGAAGTCTTAATAAAATGCGGAAACAATAAAAACATTCATGAATGGTTCGCTGTCGGGCCCCAAAATGAATTACAAGTTAATAAATTATTCGAGTGGAGCAAGAAGGATGGATTGACCGTAATAGACAAACGAGCTTTTGTTCAGAGGCGAAAGAATTTAAGTGGGGCGTCGGCTACAATTATCGCTGAGGTAACGAATTTGTTGAGTAAAAAATTTGGTTTATTTTAAAATACCACAATTATTGCAATTAAAAAACTAAAATTTTTTTCTACAATTTTGGTAGTCTTTTTCGTTTTATTCATCAGTAGTTAAAGATTTTGCATTAAGAACAGGATTGGCCTATAAGTATAAAAATGATTCCCATGTCAAGAAAGAATCAAATGAAAGTGTCAATAATACATCAATTGATTCTACAAAATTATTAAATGAGAGTATTATTTTCTCTGGCGAGTATTTGAGTGAAAAAAATTTAGATAAATATGACATAACGATTGAAGTTATGGATTTTCAAGATACATTATACTATAAATTACCAGGTACTATGGAGATTCCATGGAAAGCTTTTTTTGAGGTAAAATATTTCAACTGAAGAATATTTATGACTTTAATTTCATGTAACGTTTTATCTTGTTTATTAAACAGGTTTTTAGCAAACGCATTTGGATTTTCTTGATTATACTCGTACCTGTTTCTTCAGTATTATTTGGTGTGATTTTAGTATTACATAAAGATAGAAGAGGATTCGTTCATAAATTGTCAGACGGTTTTTTAAATGTATGGCGAATCTTTGTGCATCAGGAGTTTACAGGTAAACTATTAAGGAAGATTTCTTATAAAAATACAAACACGAGGTTAATATTACGTTATTTTATACTACTTCGTTCAAGGTTTTTTTGATTATTTACATCCATTAAATAAAATTATCAAAGGGTTGTACATTTCGAGCGGTACTATTTTTATTAGTTATTTCTCTTATGTTTCTTGAAACAAAATTATGGACTAGTTCATAGGACGTTAATCCTATAAATTTTAATACATTTTTTAAAGTAATAATCATTTACGAAATAATACGAACGTGAAGTAAGTGACGGAGGACTCACTATCGACTCTTTTAATTTTTATTTTCATGTATTAGATCACTAATATATTTTCATGCATTTAATTTTTTTCACTGTGGCATCATTGTGCATCATGTGATGCCTTTCTCTTTGATAATAATATATTCTTATAGCTCTCTAGCCTTTTTTTTTCTTTAAGTAGTTTTTCAACGTATACCTAAGAAAATCCACAAAAAGTGTTCTAATTCGATCCCCCATTTAAATAAAAAAATTTTTTTGAGGCATACTATTGAAACTGGGCCCATTTTACTTGTAATGTCATGGGCTACAAAGAAAAAAAATTTGATCATGGATTTGAGTCAGAGTAACACCCTTTTTTGTGGTTTACGTACTATTATGCATATAATATAGATGCTACTATTGACTATAGATTACAGATTTCATGCTTTTTGTATATAATAACAACATTTTTGAGCTTGAATAAGTTACGGTTAAGCGTATAAAATGTACTGTTAAAATAAAACTAGAATAACTGAGATTAGTTGTTTGAGTAGCTAATTCATTTTGCTCTCTTTTCACTGTTATGTAAACTTAAAAATTGAATGTATGAAATCAAAACAAAGAAATTGGGTCTGGATTATAAAAAATAATTGAATATTACAAATTACCTCAAGAATACTGATTTTATTGTACTCTATGTTGTTTGTGTCGACAGCGTTGAACACGTATGACTCAAAAATTGATATACGCAAGTACACGAAAGACATTTAAAATTTTTTAACATCCATCGCTTTTTCATAAAAATTTTTATGCTCGCAAGATAATCTGCTATGAGGTAAAAATTTTCAAAACAAGCTTAAGTCAATGTGACACAATTTCCTGTTATATACACAAAAAAGTTGTATCAATTTATTGTATAATCCCACATTGTTTGTGACATTATCAATAAAATAAACCATACATTGAAGGTGTGCCTCAAAAAAAAAATGTTTTTGATACAAATTTTGAAAGTACGTTCATGACATGCAAAAACAAATTTCTAAGTTAAAATATTATATTTTTTTAAATGAGTTGACCATTTGTCTAAAATATTAAGTAATAATAATTTTTACCATCCCGCCCCGACCAAAAATCTGTAAATTTTAAAAAATTACAAAATTAAAATCCAAATTAATAATATATTTTATAATTAGGTTTTATATTTAAGTAACCTAAATATTAAAGTCCCTCGGGCCCGGTGCTTTTCTTGGTGACAGGCAACATCAGATACAAAACCAACACTGCGATTGGCGCCCTAGGTAATAAAAACAATTTTTGCAACTTGTACCTAAACATAAAAAACACCTGCGCCAATTGAGCATGTAAGTCGTACTTGGTGACCTATAACGTACACAATGGACATAATTTTGGAGAAATAAAAGAAACCTTAGAACGTTGAGTCGAAAAATACTTCCTCTAGATTTCAATTTACATTCTTGAAAATTAGTTCCTCTAGATTTCAATTCATATTTTTGCAAAATACGAACCAAGATTTTTTTTAAAAAACAAACTTATACATAAAAAGAAATATAAGTTTTCGTTGTACAATCGCCATCATGTTAGGGGCTATTCAGCGGCCAGCGGGACCTGCAAAGTTGGGTTTGAGGGTCTGTAGGGTTATCAGGTTGGATGGTAATGGTGTGGCATAAGCTATTTTCTTACCAGGGAAATGTAAAGGTCCAAATATCACTAAAAACGCCCCGAGGTAGAGATAATAAGTTAATTCATGATTACCGAATAATGACAAGTAAATTTTATTTATGAATACATTATAATAATACACATAAGTTAGATTAGATTTTACTGATGTTAACAGAATATTGCGGTTTTCATTGAAAAGGGATGAGGAATTTCTCACATCATCTTCGGGTTGGCTGGCCAAGTACAACCATAAATTTTTTGACACTTATAATTATAGACGTATACATAATTGCTATTTGCTTTTAAATTTAACGTGCTCTAACTGGTTCGAAAATTAATTGTGTTCGTACAATGAGTGTAATCTAAAAAATCTCTTGCGTGAAGGGCAGGATTGTTGTATGTTTGAGCCCAAAATTTGAACGACGTTTTTCTTTTTGAGGGCGAAAAGTGATAGATTATGTCTGTGGGTATTTTTTGCCTGCTTAACATTTTACACTTCAGAGCAGAGGGGACTCCAGGTGATTTAAGGGCACGAAGTAAAACACATCGCTGTGAGAGTGAAGACAGCCAGCGCGCTTGACGGGAACGTTTAGAAACGCTGGCTGGATAGTGGATGACCTTGGCGATGCCAAACCTAGAAAAAATATTTATTACAATTAATATAATTTCTGTATGGTTGAGTAAGTGTTTTTAAAAGATGATGTTATCCATATTCTTGACTTCAAATAATATGTAAAGTGATTTTAGTGGGTGTATAACAAATACGCCTATAACAAAGTTGAGCAGAATAACCTCGATGCTACTACTAAAATAAAACATGACGTCAATTTTTATGTATCTGACAATCCAAAAAACACAAAAAGGTTAGTTTGACATTTGATAGCGGATTTAGCATCACAGAAGTCGTCCACTATCCAGCCAGCGTTGCAAAAACTTGACGACTAAAGCGCTGGCTATCTTCACTTTCACAGCGAATAGTAAGAAATAGTAGTTTTTGTCATAGAGCCGTTATTATTATCGTTTCGCAAAATTGCCAAAAAAGTTGTAAAAGATAAAAACTACTATGATGCTTATTTTACTTAAAAGAGAAGCTAGCAATTTTGCGAAAGAGGCAAAAAGTAATCGGAAACAATAACAATGAATATTACACTACTTTTTGTATCAATACATGGTACTACTAGACAAGTGAATTTTAAAAAATAAAATTCGACTTTACTTTTAAAGTCCCCTATAAACCTCGATTAAACTACAATTTAATTTAATTTATAACTTACATTTGATAAATTGGAAAACCATTGATTATAATTATCGAAGTTTTCAAAATATACAACTTCAATCTTTTTATTCATCATATATTATTGAATATAATTAAGGATTCGTAAAATTTTTACACGATTGCTCAACTATACTTATATTTTTTTTAATTTACAGATGTACAATTCAATTCCGTATCTTCAAAAATGGCAAGGCTGTCGCTATATCTGACAGCATTCATTATTATTTCCATGTACGCAGGCTGTTTTACAAGCTTTGCTACAGTTTCAATACCACACATTCCATTTAGAAATGCGCGTGAATTTCTAGAGGACAAAACATATCAACTGATTATTTTAAAAAACTCTGATGATTTAAAGTACTTTTCGGTAATTTAATCAAGTTTCAACCAAAAGTATTTTTTTCATTATATTAAAAAACCTTATCGTATGACGTTTTATTAGAGCTCAGTGGACAATATAAACGACGAACTAAGATTATTTTTGAAGGATGAAAATAGTCTACCTACAACCCAAGAGGATGCTTTAAAGCAGGTGCTGTAAAATATTAAGTTTGTGTGTTGGTTGTTTTTAAAAACATTAAACAATGAAATATCTTTTACTATAATATATAAAACTTGTTTCTAACATTTATTCGTATACAATTTTGTAACTTTACTTGAAATGGTGGTAAAACTGTTTGTCGAAGGATACTTATTTGCGATTCTTGAGTAAAAAAATTTTCGGAATGGATATAAATTCTATGGAAGTGATTAATATATATGTGTGTGTGGGCGCGCTCACGTGTATGTGTGTGTCCATATGTAAGTGTAAGTCTAGCTTACCAAATTACAGCAATTTTAACAATTTTTGAAAGCTATTAAGAGTTAATCAATAAAAATCGATTATTTATTGGCACAGAAATCATTCAAAATTTTTTTTATAATTTCAGATATGCAATGACAGAGTAGCTTTTTATTCGTCTAGCATATTACGGAAATCCAGAACTATTCATTTCCATTGTAAAATCTTAGCTATTCCACTAGGTCATTCTAGAAAAAAAGCTATAGCTTTGAACAAAGGAGATCCACTTCTTCAATTATTAAATCATCAGTAAGTATTTTCAAGTAAAAATCATTGTCTTAGTATTTAAACATTGTTTTTTTTCAGCATTCAGAAGTATCGAGAGAATGGAATAATATCTCGAGCAAGGAAGGAAAGTCTTCGCAATATTCGCAATGAAAAAGGAGTTTCATTTACATCATTCGGTTTTACTGAGGTTGCCCCATTGTTTGTATTTTTATTAAGTGGATTTGCCCTCAGCCTAATCGTATTGTTATATGAAAAATATCACAGACGTATAATACTGTATTTTGTAAAAAAACCATGTAGGAGAATCAAAAAACTTAGGAAACCAAAGAAAACCAACCGTTTATACAATGATGGAAAGCCATTTTCAATATATTCTCAGTACAGAGAGCCACAGCCGCGCCCTTTGTGGCCTTATACTCCATAAGAAGGTTATACTTATACAGTAAATCACTAAAATAAATTTTTAAATGATGTACTTTTAACAATACCACTTTCGTACTAAACGAATGAATAACCCGTTACTTAGTCGTACACATATAAAAAATAACAAGAAATGATCACAAGTAGAAAACAATAGTTTTTGTACCGTAAGTTAAAATAAAAAAGTAACTCGCCCATAGGCCGAGCCCCTTAGTGCCCAACTTCCAAATCTCATTTTTTGAAAATTACTCTAACGTATAGATTGTGTAAGACATTGAAGCTACGCTCACTAAAGTCTTAATAAGTAATTTATACCGTAGTAAACTTTATTACTCTCGTCTTTTTTCTACTCACTCAAAGTTAAGTCAAAGTTTGCAACTAATACATTGTAAGCTCTTCGTACATACCTATGTCTAACCGAAAATGTTTCAGATTTTATTTCTTGGATAACATGAAGTTGGGCGTCCTAAGGTTTTGGTATTATTTTAAAATAATTAAAGGAGTTTCGTAGGTTTTTAAAAAATCTGAAAAGAAATAAACATCACAATAAGCTGAGGATGAGAAAAAAATTCTGATATTGATTACTGACAAGGAATGATAAAGTTTTGATCGTTGGTAAAATCATTGTTATTTGTAGTAAGAAATGTTAGTTTGAAGTAAGATTGTTTTTGCGTTTTTGTTAAAATTTATAATGTCAAGTGTTAAATAATGTATCATATCACATTAAAACGATACAAAAATAATGGTGCGCATCCAACTAAGACAAGCACAAACATTTCCACGGGCCTATTGCAAATCGTGTTGACATGACGCACTAGGTGCATAGATAATTATACCATCTAACCTTTTTACGTTACATATGTGGTCAAAATGTTAAAAAGAAAAGTGGTATTTAATATTATGCCTTTATTAAATATCTTTTCTAATAAATTAACCACTTTCGTAGTTCCAGCCGTTTCTAACACTTTAAACGTAAAAATTGTTTTAAAACGGTGAAAAATCATCACATATCCTTTAATTAGATCGTATAACATTTGCGGATGAATTGTTTCATTCAAAATTTATAAATCTTGTTAGAATACGCTTTTTGTATTTCCTATTGTATTTTCTTCAAGATGGTCTATACTCAAAATTATGATATAAAGATCATTCTTTTACTGGATGGATAGTAAAACTAGCAAGTCAAACATATTATTTTTTTTTTTTTTATTCACTTTTATGTTTAACCTCTTACACTTTAACATACTAGCTTCAGAAAGAAAAAAATTGTGAGATTCCTCCCAGACAAAATAAATTTTAAATCTTTTCGTATACAAGAGACATCGTTCACGTTGACTTGCGTTTGGTGCACTTCAAGACAATCGATGGTCGTCGACAGCGTATAGTAAGGTACTATTGTGCGTTAATAAAATTCTAGAATATTGTAACAATATTGACTTGTATTGATTGTCTCAATTACGATTGATTATGGCACAACATAATGAACTTAGGTGGACATTGTACGAAAAATTTAATTAATTCGTAGTATTTAACGTACTATTTAATTTGAATAAAAAATGTTAACTTTTAATTTGAAAAATTAACAATTAATAATTAAAAATTTATTTCTCACTTATTGCGTTACAAAATATGCTGTTAACGAGGTTAATTTATAATATGAACTTTTCATTAAAATCTAATGTCTTAGATCACGCTTAATTTGATCGTATTTTAAATGATACATTAAGAAGAAAGTTTTTTCTGTAATGATTTGTTCGATTAATTAGAATTCCCAACTTCAAGAAAATTAAATCGTCATATTATTAGTAAGCTAAGCTTAAATCAACGTTAATAAAATACTGTTTAAAGTAGCATAAATATTGTTAGGATAAGTTTTACTAAAGGAAAATATAAGGCTAAAGATAACTTACATGATTGCTAATTATACCTGAAAAAGTGAGGTGGCTGAAAATATACTGAAATGCTCCATCAATAGGTAACTTAAATAGAAATATTTAAACTTTAATTAAATACATTTTTTATAACAGTATTTCGGTTCTTCTTTTTGACTTAGTTAATTTCTAGCCATTGTGGATAAAAAATTTGATGTATCTAATCAACCATCTTTATTCTACTATGTCTATATCGTTGCAGATATTTTTGCCGTGGACTTGCAAACAAACAATTTTTTTTTTCATTGAAATATTGATAGCAAAATTGTACTTGACATTAAAAAAAGCAAGTCGACAACGGTGTAAGTTTGTTAATTAACATATTATAAAACGTTCAAACTATAATTTTTACTTTTGTATTAATATGATAAAAACTATAAAATCTCAAAGTTCTTTAATTAATTGTTTGTGAATAAAATAGATTTACTAATGAAATTACATCATTTATTATTTTTCCTTCTTCATTCTCTTTCGTAGACGATAACCGTGAGTCAATCGATATTTTTACTGTTGATTACAGTCTACACATTGGCAACTGGCTCATTTTTCGGAGGAGCATATAGATACAAGACGTTATTGTTTGAGTGGAGCCACGCCTCAACCTTGTCCGAATCAAATTGTTCGGGGATGTTAAAATTTACGCTAAATTCTGGGGAAGTATTTCTGATTTTATCTTTTTCAACTTTTTTGTTTCCCGTCACTGAAACGGATGTACCACTGACCTAAACCACAAACATATTTTTTTAAATAACATTTTCTCATAAAATAATCTTTATGCATGTAGATAAAATAGTGTCATGAGACATTAAACCAGATAAAGACTTAGACAAAAAACTTCCGTACTTACGATGACGTTGAGCGTATTGGGAACAAATAGTGTGGTATCTATTTCCTTTAGACGTTTAAACTACAAATGCGCCACTTTATTAAATTTTTGATTAATGTAAAAATAATGAGATATTTGTGTATGATTGATCGTTTCCTTACCTTAAAATGGTCCTTTAAGAGGCGAGGATCATCCTTAGATATTGATTTAATCTCCAACTGCCTCGCCTCTTGTGACGTTTTGCTAGGAGACATAGTTTGGTGACCCGCCAACGACATTCCAAGCTGGTTTAAAGGACCAATTGGTGTTACTTGGTGATCTTCAAACGGTGATTCAGTCCAATCCTTTTCAGACATTTTAATACAAATTCTAGTGTAACATGAAATTCTCGATTAGTCAGAAATTATAAGTGCGAATTGTGGTTGAAGATACTCTATAAAAACCTCTTGATTGAGAGAAAAGTGGCACGAGACTGTTGGTCTCAAGGGTCTTATCCTCTCGTTCTCACGTTTAAATCCAATCTTCGCCACCTGCCTCGATAACTCAGAAGGTTGCTGACGTGACTGCAATTCTATGCAATAGCTAGTGAGCTACAACTGCTAAGTGCTACGAGGCGAGTTCGGTTTTACCACTGATTCAAGCGCCTTATCGTGGCCAAACTACCAAACAAGGTGCACATGTTTTTTTTCCTTTGCTGAGCATGGAAGGGGTACAACGAGTATACGTCAGACGATTCCCGCGGAAAAGTGCACGCAGGTACAAATATTTTACCCCAGGATAGGGCTTGAAATTTCAAGAAAACATTGGAATTTTGAGGGATTATACGAACATCAGTATATAAATTTTGTGTTAGTACAAGATTTCATTACAATTTCGTTGAATGAGACGTAACCCACTTTTGCTTTAAAAAAAATCGTTTGAACAACCGTGTGAAAATTATAAATTTACCTCGTTAGTTACTATCGTCATTTTTGAAAACTAATAGTAGTATAAGTCTAATCGTATAATATTAGCGTAACCAACTAAGGCAACGTGTATTACAAATATTGGAGGAATGAAATGTTTTAAGAGAAACAATGTCAATAAATAAATATACTACCATATTAATTATTTCTACCTTAAATATGTCCCAGTAAGTGTCATAAAACTATTTAAAAATACGAAAAAAATGTGCATCACTTCTTATGAGATATGACTTTTTATCACTCAGAATCAATTATACATACCCTACTATGTTTTTGTATCTTATAAAAAAAATTGATGCAAAAAAGCTCGTGCAACTTAAATAGATTTGTATCTTTAATACATTGGTCATCAGCTATTGAGTAAAGATCCTAAAAAAACTAAAAACGTAACTAGCCAGTTTATTATTCTGTATGCTTAATTTTTGATAAATAAAGGAATTTATCAACTATTAAATAATGCCATGTTGACAAGGAACAGAAAATTTTTCCATAATTAATTAGAAAAATTCTTTACTTGATATTGTAATTTGAAGTGTTGAAAAAAAGATTTTTAAAAGTTATTGTTGAATTATATAATAGTTAAGAAAATGAAATAAAAACCTACATACATTCACAAAGTTTTTTAAACTTAATATTGTAACTTCTTGATTTGATATTCATACGTTTACTGAATAAATAACAAGTTTTAAAGCTTTTTATAGACCCTAGAAGAAAGAAAGTATTTCAGAAAGTAACTTTCGGATTTTTAACTATGAGCGTCCGTGTTTCCCTGTGGCCATTTTTAATAAAAGAGTCCTACTCAAGTTTAATAAATGTGTTTGTGACCTGCTTAACACGATTTTTGTTGGTGGCTTGCTGTAAAATTTGCAAATCAATAGTTATTAAAAATTTTGTTAACAAATTGAAAACTCATGAAATTTTGATTTAAAAAAAAACATTCGTATTTTTAAGCACGATTCAAGCAAAAAATATGTCTTACAATTTTTCTTTGATAGTTATACTTTTTTAGTAAAAAATTTTCAAATTTTTGAAAAATTGGAATTTTGCAATTTTCAACCGTTACTATCTTAATAGTTGAAGAAATTTTTGCAATTCTGCAAGGCGCAAAAGATTTCTTTATTATTGCCCTTTAGAAAAACATAAATTTTCTCCTAATCATAAGCTTTGAATAGTAAGCTTCTTGCTACTCTACCCATGGTCTACCCATAAAGGAAAAAAAAGAAATTTTTTTTGGTAAAAAAATGTTTTTTTATTCCTTGGTTAGTTAAAAATAAAAATTATCTTGTAGAAGGAGTTAGAAGCAAATTCAAATAGATCACCATTTATTTTTAAAGACACGTGAATTTTACAGATCGTCATCATCAAAAATCGTATTTGAAAAATATAAAATAAATTTTAAAAAACTTGGATGGGACCATTTTGTTAGAAAAGACTACGGAAACCTACCTAGCATCCATACTATTCGATTAATATTGAAAAATAAAACCCACACAGAAAATAAACATGTATTTTACATTTTATTAATTTCCAAACCATGCATTTTTTTAATTATAATGACGATTTGTAAATTAGGAAGTTCCGTCCTTTCCCTTAGATACTGTCCGTGATGCGTCAGGTAATTTAAATTATTGACACATTATTGTGTTACATTATTATTAATGTACAAATTAAAAAAAAAAAATTACACAATTATTAAAAGATTAAATTTTTCTTTATTTTTCTCGGTGTTTTTTTCTACTAGGTATTAAGCAAAGCACCACGTTTGACTAGCCTCAATTGGGACCCAAATAAAATCTATCTACTATTGGCAATGATTTAATTACACGCGCATAATGCTTATTTAACAATCCATCAAATTATTCATCCATATAATAGTCGTTCTGTACAATATTTCACAATAAAGAATGGATGATTAAAATTGTCCCTTAGAGATCGCTAATGACTTTGTTATCATTCAAAAGCTGTGGATCCTAAAAAATACAAAAATTTTTTATTTATATGTTTCTCTTTGGACTTGTCTTACGCTTTTAAAATTAAAATAAATATTTCAACTTACAAAAACATCTGTTCTTCTACTGTACAGCATATCTCTTAGATTTATCAGTGGTCGAGCAAAGATGGACATCTCGTTGCCCTGCGTTTCTGTATTACGCTTTCTTATTAAAAATATCCTCGTTATGATCTTAATTCCACCTCTTTGGTGTCCGTAAAATCATTCGACTATATTAATAAACCGAAATTACTTGCTTCCCATCTATATGAAAATCCCTGCTCGTTTTATGCGTATGGTAACAGTAAAAAAAACTTTATCCCTGCTCAAGCTACATTTCCTACTTGCGGTGCCTTACAAATCCAGTGAAATTTTTCGTTGTCACTGTTTATCTAGAAAAATATATCTGATACTTTAAAAATACCGCCAATTTTTTATTATTTTTTTTAATTTATTTATTCTTCTATTCTAATAATGCAACACAATATACATCACATCAGAGGGCTTTCGTACGAAGATGCTATGGAATTCCATACAATGCCAGAATTTATTATAATTACAATCCGAAAAACTAATAATGTTCGAAATTTCAAGCGTAAACATAACTTAGCGAAATTAATTTATAAAATATATTGGTCTTCTTGTTTTGTGGCATATTGCAGGAGGGCTAATCTTAACTAAAAGGCTTTCAAAATTTAACACGACTTTAGAGTCTTCAAAAAAACATAGAAATTCTGAATATTCGAAAAAAATTTTTATCCCCTATGGTGTAAGTTAAGTTAAAGATTGGAGCCTGTAATTATCTGTTATTTACGATGAAAGTTCCCTTCGAATGTTTACGTATGTATAACTCAGTTTTGCAAACAGTCACGGATCAGTGATAGATGACGCATTTGTCTGCTTGTGCTCACTAATTAATAATTTTGTACAAACTATCTACAAACAAATCTGTTTTTAGTACCCCTATTTCCAAACGGTGAGAAAAAATCAATACGTAGCTTGAACAGTTATGAATATGATAAAAAAAGAGGAGAAAATATCCAAAACTTGCGGTTGCAGGGGAAAAAAGGCGCTTGGTCACGTGTTTAAGAAAATTGGCCGTGATATTTAAAGGGTAGGAGTGAAAAAAGCTCGTACTTACTACAAGTAAATACGTTGCCCTTTGTAGAATTTTGATTGGTTGAAACAATGGGCTCTAAAGTTAGATTAACCTCATGTGGTGGTGGTAGTCCTGATGTTAGAGATGGCTTTATATATCATTTATGTTACGCTAAGGTATTAATATTTTAAATCCCTGGCACCTACGTTGGTTTATTTTATGGAATATTTCTCGTTGTACGCAGTAAACCAATGAAAAATTTTAGGTAGAGCACGAAAAATTACGACGATTTTATTTTTATTTTTGAAAGCGCTTAAAAAATAGGAAAATTGTTTAATCTAAAATCGATAGGATGTTTTGTTAAAGTTTTTCACAATAAATAACAAGGATCCACTCCAATCACTGGCACTTGCATAACTTGTTATTCTAAAATTATTTATATTTCACATCTTTCACACCTAAAAACTCACGTCTGGATCGCATTATCATTGTTTCTATCTAAAGGGGAAAAAAAAATTCTAGTACCATGGAAACACACAAATGTTTTAACAAAAGCTGTTATTTTATTATTAAGGTAAAGTTTAATTGTAAATACAACTACAGTAAAGTCAGTACGCGCTGCACAAAAATATAAGATGTTTTATTGCTTATTTTAAGATTGCGGTCAATATCATACTTCGATTTCTTTGGTCTTTCCTTGCCAGAGAAGTAGCTACGTGTTCTTAAAACTACCACATATGCTTGAAACATAAAAATCCTACACACCAACAAATAAATGGCTTGAGATTTTATACAATCACCCAAAAGAAAGCTTTCGATCAATGACATGATTTATTTACAAATGGGTCAGTGCTTGTACTAAAAAAAGATCATAGAAAAAATAAACGTAAAAAAAAAACACGGGCAGGAGATTCACAAACAGATATAAATAAATTATAAGTAGAGCTGCGTAGTAGCAGGTGGTGAAACTGAATTGTCATGGACATTGTACGCATTGGTACTGTCACGCTTTTTGGGCTCAACTCCATATAGTCTCGCTTCTTTGATTTATGACGGATAGTGCTACTTATGGTAAATTTTAGACGTCGGAAGGAGAAAGCTCAGAAAAACGTTTCTAAAAGCGTATGGGCCGTTTTAATTATGTATGTCCTTAACCGCAGAAGAGGATGGGTGCGTTGGGAGATGTTTTTGTACATATCTGTGTATTTAGTATAGAGCCCTAATATTGCATCAAGTACTGTCTACGGAAGATTTAGTAATGACATTTTTTTTTTTATTTAGGTTGGAGCTTACAAAAAATTTTAAATGTTCAAGTTAATGCAGATAGCTAATATCGAATTGATTCATATATTGTATGCGAGTTTTAGACAGCAATTTTAGCTAGCAAATACGTGAAATTGCACGTGGTGTATTTTAGTAGACCGTATTATGGAGTAACGGAGAATACCACGTCAATTGTTAATGTAATTTGAACTCAACCCTCATTTTAAAAATAATCTGTTTGTATCTTCCAGCCATACAACAAAAAAAAGGTTTAAGGGCAGTTGGAGTCAAATTGAGAAATTAAATGAAAACTATTTGCCTAAATGAACCAGTACAAATTTCAGTGTTTTATTCCAGAAAAATTGTTTCTATGGTAAATCATAAATGATTTTTATAATGATTGCAAAAAAATACCATTTTGAACCATAACTATAAAAAAACTATAATTGTCTTTCAGACTCAGCGCACTTTCCTTCTTACAAAAAGGACGGCCTTTTCAGTCGTAAGTTGGCTGGAATTTCTGACTCAACGACAGAAAAAACGGGTCAGTTTAGCAGCTCATAATAATTGTAGTTTTTAAAAAAGATTAATAAAAGAACTCTCATATTTTAATTTAAAAAATTTTTTTTAATTTGTTATATTTATTTTAGTTTATTTTTGACAAGGATACTTAAATTTTATTTAAATATTTTATGGTAATAATGCTCATTTGAATTTTAGAAGGAATAGTTTTATAGACTTGTTAATTAAGGCTAAACAAACTTATGATGATAAAATTATGTCTATACGAACTTTATTTATGAATTTACAGGATAAATATAGGTTTGATAATAAAGATATCTATCGTATATATTTTCATAGTGGATTTGTGAAAAATAATTACGTACGCAATGGTTACTACATGAATGTGTGTAAAGAATATTTATACATACGTTGATAATTATACATTAAAACCTTTTGATTGTTCCTCAACATTTTCAGCAAGACTTGCAGTACCAGTCTTTATTGCCTCTGAAAGGCTTTGAACACAAAATAAGATGTACATGTTATCCGTCGAAGTTTTGTCAATGACTTTTGACGATGAAGCATTTGATTTTAAAGATATACTTTTCCCTGCTTCTGAGCACG
This sequence comes from Copidosoma floridanum, assembly GCF_036245765.1. Classification (NCBI taxonomy): domain Eukaryota; kingdom Metazoa; phylum Arthropoda; class Insecta; order Hymenoptera; family Encyrtidae; genus Copidosoma; species Copidosoma floridanum. Next base: position 177,567 of record NW_028321927.1, on the reverse strand, counting down.
TTGTTTTAGATATAGTAAACAAAGATCGAGGTTTCTTGGGTATGAATGTCATAGAGCTCAGATGTATCAATGCTTCTTCGTACGTATCTAAAATATATATATACATTTTGAAAATTTTATAAGTAAGACAAAGTAGGCGGTGGAATTGCACTACTGCTTACAAAGTTGGATATGACTTGAATATCATCGTCTGTCTATGGAAGAGGCATATAAAATGTTGTATCTTTGGCCTGTTACGTTATCAACACCAATAAAAGTGACATGTACAATGAAAGGCTCAGAAAATTCTTTTGCGCTGCTATCAATTTTTACTATGACAAATTTACTGTTTATCTGTAATGAAACTCATCACGTACAAAAGGTCATCATAGTCATAAGAAAAAAAATTTTGTTTTTTACCTTTACAGAGTACAAATTTGATACTGATGAAGATTAAAAGTAGTCAGCAGAACAAACTGCAGTGTTTACTTTATTATAACCATCAAGAATTTCGAATAACGTATATACAATGACACTAACACAATAATTGTTCATATTAACAGTTGTCTCACGTAGTTACTAACACCTTTCACTGTTGATGCGAATAATAACAATCAATTCACTTCGTTTGCCAATTGCTTCCTCATGCACATGTAATGAAGCACAAACAGTAAGCACTGTCAATGTTATAATCATACGCTTTCGTCATTGTAAAATACACTTTCCTATGCACAGCCTATACATATTTTTTACATTAATGTAGCAGTGGAACAATGAACAATGTACTATCATCTTCCAAAAGTTCAAAAATTTTAAATAAAATTAGTTTCGATTGTATATTATTCATGTTAAAATTTTCCACTTTCTTTTCAAAATCTTTTTTGACTTTCTACATATTTATAAGTGTTGAATCGCTCGGGTACGTAAAGCCAGGTCCAAGAATAAGTAACTGCTCTAAAGTAACTTTAGAATCGCCAAGAGCACTAGTTGGATTCATAGCCATTTGTTTAATTTTTATCACTTTACAGAGTCTTTTGTCAACACAACATTGATTGGTTCTTGAATCCAAATGTCAAATTCCATGTAATTCACTTTTTCCAAATAAATTTGTTTCTGGTTTTTACTGGATTTTATAATTGTTAAATTTAATTGTTTTTCTTTTTTTTTTTATTGTTTATTAAGCGTTTCTCTTCGATTTTTTTGCATAGCTAAACGAGAGGCTTGTATCCACTAGCAATCTGCTCTTTTGTTACGCCTAGAGTGCTTTCAAAATCAAAAGCTCAAATTTCATTCAACGAACACTTCATATTTTTGACATCATCAGCAATATGATGCAAGTTATAAACATTATATAGTATTAAAATATAATTATCAAAAAACTTTGCAATAAACTTTATTCTCGTTGAATAAGCCCCTCCTTTTTTTGTTTGAAAAATATTTATTTTGTATTGTAAAAAAAAAAAGTTGTTTTATTAAAAAAAATGTATGACATTTTTATATCAATAAAAATGAAAAAAATACAATTGGTCGGAAATGAGTTAAAAAAATTTTATTTTAAGGAAAGTGCACTTTTTGCAAGATGAATAGCATAAAAGTCAAGCAAAAATATACGTATAAAGCATGTGATACGGTGTATGAGGTAAATTGTACTACCTTTTGTGTCTGTATTATTTTTAAAAATACAGCGTAACAACTGTTTTTAACATTATATACGTTAAGTATTGAAAAATAAAAATGTTAGCTACTATAGACGTGCAAGTGTAAAAAGCCTAAAAAAAAAAAAATTAACTGTTTACTATTTTTTTTGTTATCTTTAAATCTTTTTAATATTCAATACATACAGTGGCTTGATCTATGTTTTGCGAAAAATTAAGCTTTTTTTTTTATAACAACTTGCCACACAATTTTCATTAGCATAAATAACTAATGCATATAATATTTTTCACTTCTTCTTCGAAAAAATTTTTTTATCCCTGCATTAAGTAACAAGATACAATAAAAAAGTGCAGAACAAATTTTAGATATATAAGAGATTCATTTTGAAATAAGAAATAAAAAAAATAAAAAAAATCGTCAATAAACCAACTACAAAATAAAAATTTATAGAGACATAAATAAAATATTACATTTATTTGAGAACCACCCTGAGGTACTAGGCACATGCAGCACTGATTTTACTTTCTCGGTTTTTTGAGCCAAGTTTCAGAACCACAGGATTTGTCTATCCTACAGCTACAGCTAAAAACGAACTTCAGGAATGTTCAATCGTAATTATCAAGTGAGCAATTGGCCTTCAATATTTTATTCAATAAAAAGTACATGTATTTGATGGACGCTGAGTTTATACAGGGGAGCTTTAGGTGAAGTCACCAAAAAATATCTAAGTGCAAAATATACAAAAATTTTACGCCATAGTTGGTCAAAAATCGCCAATTCGGCTGTTAGTTATCAGATCTGGTCATCCTGGCTACGATACGGCTTAAAAGGGTTTGGGATTCCTTTTCCCACTATACCAAAACTTCCTGGCCGTGAAGTGGGAAAAAAGTCACGCCCATCGACATACAGTCAACCCCTTCCCAACTTCCCCTCTTTTTATTTGTATTTCCGAAAACAAACAAAACGAAAGCCAATCCACGTAGGTCGAGTTGCAAAGAAACCAATACATGATAAAATTTTAAATCAATGCATCATATGCTTAAGGATATTTTTTATTAGAGATTCTAGCCTAGAAGCACATACGTTAGTCAATTTGAATATTATACGTACCTTTTTGCTTGTACCTTAACATTGCAGAATTTTGGTTAAGCTTTTACCTTTAAACTCAAGATAAAGTGCTATCGCTCATTTGTCCGTAACTACAGTACCAAGTACAACAATAGCACTCTGTCCTACTTACATATATGTGTACATGGCCTCTGCTTAACGTATCTACCCTTTTTTCCTGCGGATAAGGACATATACAATTACAACAGCCCCTACTCTCTTAAAAACGCTTCCTCGAACTTTTACCCTACCAAAGTCAAAAATTTCTAATATTTTATCTTTACTTTCCAGCATAAAACAAAGTAGCGACACTACATATAGAGTTGAGCTGAAGAAGAATAGTTTTTTCCCTCAAATATCGCGTGTCAGGACTGATACATTCAATGTCATGACAATTCAGTTTTACCACCTTCTACTACGCAGCTCTGCTCATAATATATTTACAATTATTCGTGTAGGTCCTGCACCTGCTTTTGTTCCACATTTACTTTTCCTATGATATGTTTATTGAATCAAGCACTGACAGATTTGTAAGTACATCATGTTATTGATCGAACACTCTCTTTTGGGTGTTTGTACAAATCAGCTGTTTGTTGGTGTGTGTTCTTTTTTATTTTTAGAGACAGTGTTGCGACTTAATTTTACCGTGGCCGTTTCTCTAGTAAGAAAAAACCAAAAAAATCAACGTATGATAGTGACCACAAGCTCAAAATAAGCAATAAAATACCTAATCATTTTGTGCAGCTTATACCAAATAAAGTGGAAGGAAAAATTTTTTTTTTTAAATTAAAAATAATTTTTATGCATTCATCACTACTGTAGTTCTATTTTCAACTAAACTACATCCTAATTACTAAACAACAATTTTTTTTACAATACTTTTGTTTTTCATGGTATAAGATTTTTTACTTTTTTTTTTCTTTTCTTAAGATAGAAACAATAATTCTACGATCCAAACATGAATTTCTTGGTCTAGAAGATATAAGATTTAAATAATTTTAGAATAATAAGTTACGCAAGTTCAAGTGATTCAAGTAGGTCCTTAATATTAATTATAAAAAATTTCAATTAGGCATCCTACCGATTCTGCAACAAGCGATTTTTTACTTTTTTAAGTATCTCCCTAAAATCAAAGTAAATCCTGGTATTTTTTTTTTTCTACCTTATGTTCTTTATTAGTTCTCGGCGTAGAACGAAAAATATTCCAAAAAATAAACCAACGCAGCTGACAGGGATTTATAAAATTAATACCTTGGAATGAAATAAATAATATATTAAACCATTCCCAACATCATGACTACCACCACCACACCTGGTTAATCGAATGCTAAAGCCCATTGTTTCAACCAATTGCAATTCTACGGAGGGCCCCGTATCTTCTTACAGCAAATCCGAGCTACTTTCACTCCTACCCTTTGAATATCACAGCCAATCTTCTCAAACTCGCGACCAAGTGTCTTTTTTCCCCTGCGACCGCAACTTTTGTGTATTTTGTCTTTCCTCTGTTACTATTTCCATGAGTATTCAAGTTATGTATTGATTTTGTGATTTTCGTTTGTAAATAATTTGACGAAGAACATATATTTAATAAGATAATTTATGAAAAAAAAGCGATTTGTAAACGATTGCAGATATACCCTTGCGTTAGGGAATCTGATCTGACGTTGTTTGTAATATTGTAGTACTTAAGGTACGAAAGGAAAATTTGTATTTCAAATAGTAGACAACTAAATCAGATAAACTTTAACCAAAATTTAAACCCTAGGAGATGAATACAATATACATCAATACTAACGAGTTTCGATAAATAATACTTGTTACCTCTCAAATTGATATTGCCACGTATTCAAATAGTGTCTCGATCAATTTGACTCAAAAGGCTCGTGCTTAATCACTAACAAAGTACAACCTCAAAGGCAACACTGCAGAGAAGCTTCCAGTAAGCATCGACACACCAAGTGTTTAGCGAGACTGTGCTGGCGGAGGGTATACCTGGTCGTCCTCGAGACACCTGAGAATCCGCTTGCATTTTTAGCTGGGAACGCCTAAGCCTGCCACGATCATCGAGCAAACGTAAAAAAATTTTCGAAAATTTTTCCTAGGCATGAGGTATGAAGTAAGCTCGTCATTTGTCTGCAATCAGGAAACTGCGAGTCATCCAATTTCAAGTAGTACGAGTCCGAGTTTAGTCAGACATAGGCGGATTTTATATAAATTTATATTCTCGAGTATCGTACACCCATCTAAATGTTGTTAAATCCATTATAAAAACGAACAAAAAAAAACAAATAAAACTTAAATGAATTAAATTTCGTTAACGTGACTGTGCCAGTCTTGCAAGAGTCTCAGGAGTTTCGAGTTTTACCCGATACAGTATATTTTTCTAATAAAAGACGTTTTGGATTCTTGCAAGAGACTTTTATCCGAAGCGATCGGCTAAATTGAAAAAATCAATACACTCATCCGTAAGAATCACGGAAAGGACAATCGACTACTTTATAAAAGTCAAGCCAAAGAGTTATCGGACTATATACCTAACCAGGTATGTAGTGATCAAGGACACAACTACACTCTTATTATTAATTTAGTCTCGTAGCTCTTCGACCCCCTTGACACGATCGGTAGGTAGCACATGAATAATACATCCAACAGCGCGTCAAAAAAGGACTCTCTTAGCACATGATTTATTAAAGCCCTTGGCTACCGCGTACCCGCTAATAGTATAGTTCTCCTATAGGGGAGAGCAGCTGGTGAGGAATCACCCACTTTTACCCGCAAACGATTTTTACTGGACTAGTATAGTATATACACTATGGTATACGTATAGGTGGTAGTCATTTTAAAATAATTAAAGCATAGGACTAGTCGGCAAATATTTTTTAAATTTAATTATAAAATAAAACATGAAAAAGATTAAATCATTTATAAGTACAACCAGACAAAGACTTGAACAAAGAACTTTCATAGGTCAATGGGCCTCCCTGCGAAGAAAAATATTTTCTGCTAGTTTGCCAAATATTTTTTCATAATCATTCATACTCGATATTAGAGGGGCGTCAATTTTGGCTGCAGCTTTTTGTATGTGCATATGAATATATATATTATCGCACGTTAAACGTCAGAGGCCTTGGCAGTTGTATGAGGGACAGGTGATTTATGTCACTCAGCAGGTCGAGAGATCGAATGATTTTTCTTGTTATAGTAATTTAAACTTCATAAATTTGTTTATAAGAAATAAGATAACAAGCGTTATTTAATCAAGTTAAATGATCTGTTTATTCACAATAATACAATTTTTCAGTAAATTAAACAATTAAAAAAAATTAATAAAAAAATAAGAGAAAAAAGATGAGAGGTGCAAACAAAACAAGAAAAATAGATTGCATACATAGGTGTGTTTGTTGGCCTGTGATTTGTGGCGCTGGGATAAAGAAGGGATTATTTTTTATAAACCATATTCGAAAATATCTGTTCTTCGTCAACTTATTTACAAACAAAAGGCAGAAAATCACGACATAGCTTGAATACTCATGAAAATAATGACAGAAGAAGACAAAATATCCAAAAGTTCCGGTCGCAGGGGAAAAAAGGTACTCGGTCAAGCTCGCGTTAACGCTGGTATGGTGGGAGGAAAAAGCTCTTTAGTTTGAGTAGATTGGCCGTGATATTTAAAGGGTAGAAGTGAAAGTAGCTCGTATTTGCTACGAGTAGATACGTGGTCCTGCCTAGGGTTGTGATTGGTTGGAACAATTTGCTCCAACGGTTGATTAACCTCATGTGGTGGTGGTAGTCCTGATATTAAAAATGGCTCAATATATTATTTATTTTATACTAAGGTATTAATATTTCAAATCTCTGGCATATAAATTGTTTTATTTCATGGAATATTTCTCGTTGTACGCAGTAAGCCAATGAAACAGTTTAGGTAGAAAACGAAAAATTACTACGACTTTCTTATTTTTTTGAATACGCTTATAAAGTGAGATATTTGTTTAATCTCAAATCGATATAACGTTTTGTTAAAGTTTTCCACATTAAATAACAAGGATTCTTTTGAATCACTTGCACTTGCATAACTTATTATTCTAAAGTTATTTAAATCTCACATCTTCCAGACCTAAAAACTCACGTCTGGATCTCATTATCATTGTTTCTATCTTAAATAAGGGGAAAAAAGTAAAAAATCTAGTACCATGAAAAACAAAAATGTCATAACAAAAATTGTTGTTTAGTAATTAGGATGTAGTTTAACAAAAAATATAACTACAGTAGTGATGCATACAAATTAATTCAATTTCAAAAAAGTAAAATAGAATATTTCCTTCAATTTTATTTAATACATGCTGCACAAAATAATTTGGTGTTTTATTGCTTATTTTTAGATAGCTGTCAATATCTTCTTCCGATTTTTGTGGCTTTTCCTTGCCAGAGAAGTAGCCACGTGCTCACAAAATGTGGTAGTCTCACAAACACTATGTGGTAGGCTCCAAACATAAAAAATCCTCGACACCAACAAATAAATGGCTTGTAATTTTATTCAAACGCTCAAAAAAAAGCGTTCAATCAATGACATGATTTACTTACAAAAGGGTTAGCGCTTGATCCAAAAAACAGATGGTAGGAAAAATAAACGTAAAACAAAAACACGGGCAGGACATATACAAACTGATATAAATAAATTATAAGTAGAGCTGCGTAGTACAGTAGTAAAATTCAATTGACATGCACATAGTACGCATTGGTACTATCACACTTCTTGGGCTCAACTCTATATAGTGTCGCTTCTTTGATGTATGCTAGATAGAGCTATAGGAAACTCAGACATCGGAAGGGAAAAGCTCAGAAAAATGTTTCTGATAGTGTGTGGGCTGTTTTAATTATATATGTCCTTAACCGCAGAATAGGATGGGTGCGTTGGGAGAAGAACTTTATACATATCTGTGTATATAGTATAGAGCCCCAATATTGTATCAAGTACTATATCTATGGAAGATTTAGTAATGGCACTTTTTTTATTATACAGGTAGGAGCTTACAAAAAATTTCTAAATGTTTAAGTCAATGCAGATAGGTAATATAGGATTGATTTTTATATTACATGCGATTTTTTGACAACAACTTTAGCTACCAAATACGTGAAATCGCACGTGGTGTGTTTTAGTAGACCGTATTATGGAGTAACGGAGAATACCACGTCAATTGTTAATGTAATTTGAACTCAACCCTCATTTTAAAACTAATCTGTTTGTATCTTCCAGCCATACAAAAAAAAAAAAGGTTTAAAGGCAGTCGGGGTCAAATTGAGAAATTAAATGAAAACTATTTGCCTAAATAAACCAGTATAAATTTGAGGTTTTTATTCCAGAAAAAATGTTTATACGGTCAATCATGAATGATCTTTTCAATTATTGCAAAGAAAGACCATTTCTTAACCATAACCATAAAAAAACTGTAATTACCTATCAGACTCGGAACACTTTCTTTCTTAAAAAAATGACGGCTTTTTCAATTGTAACGAGGCCGGAACTTCACTAACTCTATAACGAAAAAAAACTGATTTGTAAGTAGCAGTTCAGAATAATTATAATTTTTAATGTAGATTAATAAAAATCTCTCATATTTTAATAATTTTTTTTTTCAGTGTGTAATATTTCACTTAGTGTCTATATGACGGAGATAATTTAACTTTATTTAAATATTTAATGATACCAATGCTCATTTAAATTTAGAGAGAATAGTTTATAGAATCATAAGTCATTGCTGAACAAACTTCTGATAAATAGAACAAACATAGACGAGAAAAATTGTAATTCCTAAAGCTGTTTTTTCGCGGAGTACAAATTACCTGACCTTTTAACTAACGAAAGCTTCAATAACCATTATAAAGTTTAATCATGCCCAAATTTAATGACAAAGAATATTTTTTCATTCATTAATCAGATTAACAGACGGTTTTTACTTATTCTACAACATTATGAAAATTAAAAATTTTAAAAATAAATAAACCCATAATTCGTATTATAGAAAATTAAACAAACAAACGAAGATATAAGTACACGACGTAATAAATGTACACCAAATTTTTATGTAGCATTAAACACATGGAAATCATACTATAAACAAAGTTTTGTGAATTTTTGAATTCTATTTGGTAGTTAATACTGTGGTATAGCGTTTAAGAATGTAATACAGTTTTAAAGTTAACTTTTTACTTTAACAAAAAACTAATGGAATACCAAGTAACAGTTCAATATCGAGTACTAGTTACACATAAATTGGTCAGAATAATTCCTAAAATATATAATTTAAATTGTTTAGTGAACTTCAGAAACATGATTAAATTAACATACAACCAATTAACTGTTGTAAATAAACGAGTAAGTTATTCGATATATAACTTAAGTTGCTACTTAATTTTTTGTGTTACCCAAACATTTAAATAGTTTAGTATTTAAAAAAATGATAATATACATTGCTGAAAAGTTGCTTGTTATATAAAGTGTATCTCCAATAGAAAGTAGCTTTAAGCCTATATGGTGCATTGCTTTGAAATTTTGTCATGTATTGGTTTCTTTGCAACTTGTCCTACGACGATTGGCTTTCGTTTTGTTTGTTTTCGGAAATACAAATAAAATGAGGAGAAGTTGGAAAGGGGTTGACTGTGTCGATGGGCGTGACTTTTTTCCCACTCCATAGCCAGAAAATTTTGGTGGTGGGAAAGGGGATTCCAAGCCCTTCAAGGCATAGCCCTACCACGTCACTGTCTCGCAGTGCGTCAGCTAGACAACACCTCAACCCCAAGTGATTACTGTGTTCTACGTTTCCTATACAGTTTGTCAAAGGAATTTAGTGCTCAAATCGATATTTATCCGTGAAAAGTGTCCTGTGAATCTCGAGAACCCAAACTCCCAGCATCAAAAGATCGTCCAATTCCAGCCGTACCCAGCTTTATCTGAGGAGATTTCGAAAGTCATTGTTTGCGTCACGAGAATCAAGTTAACAAGTAAGTACGTGATTAAATTCTCTCTCTGGCAGAAATAGATTTATTTCGCTCTTATTAAAGTCTTTTTGTTTTCTCTTGAATGATGCACTTTTTTGATACATATTAAGCTGAGCAATGCACGCTATATAACTGAAAGCTTTTGTCGAAGTTATGTCTTAAAGAAAATAATTTTTTCTATTATTATTACTTCTTTGCTTATTGTTATTATAACACGTGGCCCCTATGAAAAATACAATTTTCTATTTCTTTCTCGTAAGCGTGTGTGAAAGAAAAAAAACATTTGACATAAATTCTTATTTATAAAATGCAGTGAGTTTCAAGAAAAGCTTAAAGTTTTCTATGTGAGAGGATAATAGAGGGCGTTTCGTACACATTAACGTAGAAATTTACAGTAAACATTACTTCAACATAATTTCTTTGTTTTTTTTAAAAACAGCGTTAACTTAACTCAACAAGCATAATTAAGCTTTTTTTTTTATTTAGAAATTTTATGTAAAACTAATAAAATGTTACCAATAGTTACGGAGACCTCGGAAGGCACTTTAACATTGTTTTGCATCCTAAATAATGAATTACAAAAAAGTTTATTCTTATTTTTCTACTTATTTCATCACAGCTTCCCCATCTAATGAAGATTAACAATATAATGTTTTACTAAAAACTTTAAAAAATTGTATATAGATGTCAACTGTTTAAAAAATCTAAAAATCTGACGTTACTAACATTTGAATAATGTCTTAGCCTTGAATGCTTTTGAAACATTTAAGTTTGTTTCGTGCACCTCATTTTTTCCGTAACTAATTATCCGTTACTTATTAGAGTACAATAACAAGCAGAATAACATTAAAGATTTAAAAATAGTAAGTTATACGTATTTTTACGATGTCAAGAAGTGGTAAGCTTAAAAAAATAGTACTTGAAAAAGCCAAGAAGTTGAGAAATTCGATGAAATTTGTAAAATTAGAATTTGGACGAATTTAGATGCATATATTTACGTATACCTTACTTAATCAAAAATCAAAAATAAAGAAAGTCAAGCTTTTCAAATATTTTTTATAGTTTTGTTAAGTAACTTTCGTAACAAATTATGTCAAAAAAATGGTAAAAAGGGTTAAAAATCCTATAATTTGGTTTTAAAGTAAGAGTGTAGATATGTATAAAATTGTATAAAAAATTATGTGCCACACAATTATACAACAAAAGCATATTCAAGATTTCTTGATTAAAGTATACATACTTCCGGAAAATATTTTATTTCTATTGAGATTGAAAAAATAATAATTTGAGATTTGTTAATGCTCAATTTCTAAGCACATTATCTACTATTTTACAAAATATAAAGTAAATTTTGTAATTTATTTAGGATTACTAAAAGAATGTTAACTATAATGAAAATATGATAGCGTTACAAAAGTTAAAAATAAGAATATAGAAATGCGACTTTCACAAATTTCATACTTGATTAATTTTAGACTATAAATACTATATTACGCACCAAGGGAGCAAAAAATGGCATTCCTTCCCGGGTGTGTAATTGCCTCCTGAACCGAAGGCGAGGCAAACACCCGGGAGATGATTTGATGACCCGTACTTTGTTCCCGAGACCCGTATACGATTTTTTCTCTTCCTCCTCTAAAAATACGACGTTTTTCCCTGATTTGAGGGAGAAAAGTGCAACATAAGGTTTTTGCCTCTCAGGTCAAAATCGTATTTACTGCTTATTAGAAACAGTATTTTAGCATGCTCTGCGAGGAAATTGCCTCCCGAGCCGTAGGTGAGGGTGGGAACCACGCAGAGGATGGCACAATACTTTTCCTATGAGTAGTGCATGCGATTTTTTACCTGGGGGGAATGTGGCACTTTGCTCCCCGAAATCAAGAAACAAAGTCTTACTTTCGGCAGAGGAACAAGAAAAAAAAATTGTACTGCTGTATAAATATTGTAAATTAAATTAAATAAAATATTTGTTTCACTATGCGTTAGTAGTTGTACTCACGTAAAATAGTCTTGCGTTCACTAACTCGTACAGAGTACGTTTATACAATGATTTTATTTAATTCTGTGAGTAAACGTGTATATTTTCTCAATCTATTTTCAGTTAAAAATGATGAAGCTAACTAGCCTCGTTGTAATATTCGCCGTTGTTTTATTCATGCCATGTGATTCAGCGAAAAACATGGAAAGTCAAGTTCCTGTAATTTTGGATGTACAAAAGTTCTATGCGACCACCAGCATAGGAATTATTTATAGGAACAACGAAGGTGAGTAAAAGTAAAGCGATTATAATAATTATTAATAGTAAATATCAGCAATTTTTCTTTAAATTCACAGATATACATTCGGTGATTAACATGGTTAAAGAATTTTCGCGTAAAATGGTATACTCCGTAGCTTCGACTATATCGGATCTTCCAGAAAAGTATCCGAAACTAAGAAATTACTCAAAAACCCTTTTCGTGGCGTTTTTAAATACTGACAATGATTTCGAAAAATTTACGCGTTTCTCGAGGCATCATAATCTTTCGCCTCACGTATGGTTATTGTTATTCCGGCCTGCCGTTACTGAACAAATTGATAGCACTTGCCGATATCCTAAAAAGAATTACCTTCACTTGAATATGGAAAGTGAAGTCTTAATAAAATGCGGAAACAATAAAAACATTCATGAATGGTTCGCTGTCGGGCCCCAAAATGAATTACAAGTTAATAAATTATTCGAGTGGAGCAAGAAGGATGGATTGACCGTAATAGACAAACGAGCTTTTGTTCAGAGGCGAAAGAATTTAAGTGGGGCGTCGGCTACAATTATCGCTGAGGTAACGAATTTGTTGAGTAAAAAATTTGGTTTATTTTAAAATACCACAATTATTGCAATTAAAAAACTAAAATTTTTTTCTACAATTTTCGTAGTCTTTTTCGTTTTATTCATCAGTAGTTAAAGATTTTGCATTAAGAACAGGATTGGCCTATAAGTATAAAAATGATTCCCATGTCAAGAAAGAATCAAATGAAAGTGTCAATAATACATCAATTGATTCTACAAAATTATTAAATGAGAGTATTATTATCTCTGGCGAGTATTTAAGTGAAAAAAATTTAGATAAATATGACATAACGATTGAAGTTATGGATTTTCAAGATACATTATACTATAAATTACCAGGTACTATGGAGATTCCATGGAAAGCTTTTTTTGAGGTAAAATATTTCAACTGAAGAATATTTATGACTTTAATTTCATGTAACGTTTTATCTTGTTTATTAAACAGGTTTTTAGCAAACGCGTTTGGATTTTCTTGATTATACTCGTACCTGTTTCTTCAGTATTATTTGGTGTGATTTTAGTATTACATAAAGATAGAAGAGGATTCGTTCATAAATTGTCAGACGGTTTTTTAAATGTATGGCGAATCTTTGTGCATCAGGAGTTTACAGGTAAACTATTAAGGAAGATTTCTTATAAAAATACAAACACGAGGTTAATATTACGTTATTTTATACTACTTCGTTCAAGGTTTTTTTGATTATTTACATCCATTAAATAAAATTATCAAAGGGTTGTACATTTCGAGCGGTACTATTTTTATTAGTTATTTCTCTTATGTTTCTTGAAACAAAATTATGGACTAGTTCATAGGACGTTAATCCTATAAATTTTAATACATTTTTTAAAGTAATAATCATTTACGAAATAATACGAACGTGAAGTAAGTGACGGAGGACTCACTATCGACTCTTTTAATTTTTATTTTCATGTATTAGATCACTAATATATTTTCATGCATTTAATTTTTTTCACTGTGGCATCATTGTGCATCATGTGATGCCTTTCTCTTTGATAATAATATATTCTTATAGCTCTCTAGCCTTTTTTTTTCTTTAAGTAGTTTTTCAACGTATACCTAAGAAAATCCACAAAAAGTGTTCTAATTCGATCCCCCATTTAAATAAAAAAATTTTTTTGAGGCATACTATTGAAACTGGGCCCATTTTACTTGTAATGTCATGGGCTACAAAGAAAAAAAATTTGATCATGGATTTGAGTCAGAGTAACACCCTTTTTTGTGGTTTACGTACTATTATGCATATAATATAGATGCTACTATTGACTATAGATTACAGATTTCATGCTTTTTGTATATAATAACAACATTTTTGAGCTTGAATAAGTTACGGTTAAGCGTATAAAATGTACTGTTAAAATAAAACTAGAATAACTGAGATTAGTTGTTTGAGTAGCTAATTCATTTTGCTCTCTTTTCACTGTTATGTAAACTTAAAAATTGAATGTATGAAATCAAAACAAAGAAATTGGGTCTGGATTATAAAAAATAATTGAATATTACAAATTACCTCAAGAATACTGATTTTATTGTACTCTATGTTGTTTGTGTCGATAGCGTTGAACAAGTATGACTCAAAAATTGATATACGCAAGTACACGAAAGACATTTAAAATTTTTTAACATCCATCGCTTTTTCATAAAAATTTTTATGCTCGCAAGATAATCTGCTATGAGGTAAAAATTTTCAAAACAAGCTTAAGTCAATGTGACACAATTTCCTGTTATATACACAAAAAAGTTGTATCAATTTATTGTATAATCCCACATTGTTTGTGACATTATCAATAAAATAAACCATACATTGAAGGTGTGCCTCAAAAAAAAAATGTTTTTGATACAAATTTTGAAAGTACGTTCATGACATGCAAAAACAAATTTCTAAGTTAAAATATTATATTTTTTTAAATGAGTTGACCATTTGTCTAAAATATTAAGTAATAATAATTTTTACCATCCCGCCCCGACCAAAAATCTGTAAATTTTAAAAAATTACAAAATTAAAATCCAAATTAATAATATATTTTATAATTAGGTTTTATATTTAAGTAACCTAAATATTAAAGTCCCTCGGGCCCGGTGCTTTTCTTGGTGACAGGCAACATCAGATACAAAACCAACACTGCGATTGGCGCCCTAGGTAATAAAAACAATTTTTGCAACTTGTACCTAAACATAAAAAACACCTGCGCCAATTGAGCATGTAAGTCGTACTTGGTGACCTATAACGTACACAATGGACATAATTTTGGAGAAATAAAAGAAACCTTAGAACGTTGAGTCGAAAAATACTTCCTCTAGATTTCAATTTACATTCTTGAAAATTAGTTCCTCTAGATTTCAATTCATATTTTTGCAAAATACGAACCAAGATTTTTTTTAAAAAACAAACTTATACATAAAAAGAAATATAAGTTTTCGTTGTACAATCGCCATCATGTTAGGGGCTATTCAGCGGCCAGCGGGACCTGCAAAGTTGGGTTTGAGGGTCTGTAGGGTTATCAGGTTGGATGGTAATGGTGTGGCATAAGCTATTTTCTTACCAGGGAAATGTAAAGGTCCAAATATCACTAAAAACGCCCCGAGGTAGAGATAATAAGTTAATTCATGATTACCGAATAATGACAAGTAAATTTTATTTATGAATACATTATAATAATACACATAAGTTAGATTAGATTTTACTGATGTTAACAGAATATTGCGGTTTTCATTGAAAAGGGATGAGGAATTTCTCACATCATCTTCGGGTTGGCTGGCCAAGTACAACCATAAATTTTTTGACACTTATAATTATAGACGTATACATAATTGCTATTTGCTTTTAAATTTAACGTGCTCTAACTGGTTCGAAAATTAATTGTGTTCGTACAATGAGTGTAATCTAAAAAATCTCTTGCGTGAAGGGCAGGATTGTTGTATGTTTGAGCCCAAAATTTGAACGACGTTTTTCTTTTTGAGGGCGAAAAGTGATAGATTATGTCTGTGGGTATTTTTTGCCTGCTTAACATTTTACACTTCAGAGCAGAGGGGACTCCAGGTGATTTAAGGGCACGAAGTGAAACACATCGCTGTGAGAGTGAAGACAGCCAGCGCGCTTGACGGGAACGTTTAGAAACGCTGGCTGGATAGTGGATGACCTTGGCGATGCCAAACCTAGAAAAAATATTTATTACAATTAATATAATTTCTGTATGGTTGAGTAAGTGTTTTTAAAAGATGATGTTATCCATATTCTTGACTTCAAATAATATGTAAAGTGATTTTAGTGGGTGTATAACAAATACGCCTATAACAAAGTTGAGCAGAATAACCTCGATGCTACTACTAAAATAAAACATGACGTCAATTTTTATGTATCTGACAATCCAAAAAACACAAAAAGGTTAGTTTGACATTTGATAGCGGATTTAGCATCACAGAAGTCGTCCACTATCCAGCCAGCGTTGCAAAAACTTGACGACTAAAGCGCTGGCTATCTTCACTTTCACAGCGAATAGTAAGAAATAGTAGTTTTTGTCATAGAGCCGTTATTATTATCGTTTCGCAAAATTGCCAAAAAAGTTGTAAAAGATAAAAACTACTATGATGCTTATTTTACTTAAAAGAGAAGCTAGCAATTTTGCGAAAGAGGCAAAAAGTAATCGGAAACAATAACAATGAATATTACACTACTTTTTGTATCAATACATGGTACTACTAGACAAGTGAATTTTAAAAAATAAAATTCGACTTTACTTTTAAAGTCCCCTATAAACCTCGATTAAACTACAATTTAATTTAATTTATAACTTACATTTGATAAATTGGAAAACCATTGATTATAATTATCGAAGTTTTCAAAATATACAACTTCAATCTTTTTATTCATCATATATTATTGAATATAATTAAGGATTCGTAAAATTTTTACACGATTGCTCAACTATACTTATATTTTTTTTAATTTACAGATGTACAATTCAATTCCGTATCTTCAAAAATGGCAAGGCTGTCGCTATATCTGACAGCATTCATTATTATTTCCATGTACGCAGGCTGTTTTACAAGCTTTGCTACAGTTTCAATACCACACATTCCATTTAGAAATGCGCGTGAATTTCTAGAGGACAAAACATATCAACTGATTATTTTAAAAAACTCTGATGATTTAAAGTACTTTTCGGTAATTTAATCAAGTTTCAACCAAAAGTATTTTTTTCATTATATTAAAAAACCTTATCGTATGACGTTTTATTAGAGCTCAGTGGACAATATAAACGACGAACTAAGATTATTTTTGAAGGATGAAAATAGTCTACCTACAACCCAAGAGGATGCTTTAAAGCAGGTGCTGTAAAATATTAAGTTTGTGTGTTGGTTGTTTTTAAAAACATTAAACAATGAAATATCTTTTACTATAATATATAAAACTTGTTTCTTACATTTATTCGTATACAATTTTGTAACTTTACTTGAAATGGTGGTAAAACTGTTTGTCGAAGGATACTTATTTGCGATTCTTGAGTAAAAAAATTTTCGGAATGGATATAAATTCTATGGAAGTGATTAATATATATGTGTGTGTGGGCGCGCTCACGTGTATGTGTGTGTCCATATGTGAGTGTAAGTCTAGCTTACCAAATTACAGCAATTTTAACAATTTTTGAAAGCTATTAAGAGTTAATCAATAAAAATCGATTATTTATTGGCACAGAAATCATTCAAAATTTTTTTTATAATTTCAGATATGCAATGACAGAGTAGCTTTTTATTCGTCTAGCATATTACGGAAATCCAGAACTATTCATTTCCATTGTAAAATCTTAGCTATTCCACTAGGTCATTCTAGAAAAAAAGCTATAGCTTTGAACAAAGGAGATCCACTTCTTCAATTATTAAATCATCAGTAAGTATTTTCAAGTAAAAATCATTGTCTTAGTATTTAAACATTGTTTTTTTTCAGCATTCAGAAGTATCGAGAGAATGGAATAATATCTCGAGCAAGGAAGGAAAGTCTTCGCACTATTCGCAATGAAAAAGGAGTTTCATTTACATCATTCGGTTTTACTGAGGTTGCCCCATTGTTTGTATTTTTATTAAGTGGATTTGCCCTCAGCCTAATCGTATTGTTATATGAAAAATATCACAGACGTATAATACTGTATTTTGTAAAAAAACCATGTAGGAGAATCAAAAAACTTAGGAAACCAAAGAAAACCAACCGTTTATACAATGATGGAAAGCCATTTTCAATATATTCTCAGTACAGAGAGCCACAGCCGCGCCCTTTGTGGCCTTATACTCCATAAGAAGGTTATACTTATACAGTAAATCACTAAAATAAATTTTTAAATGATGTACTTTTAACAATACCACTTTCGTACTAAACGAATGAATAACCCATTACTTAGTCGTACACATATAAAAAATAACAAGAAATGATCACAAGTAGAAAACAATAGTTTTTGTACCGTAAGTTAAAATAAAAAAGTAACTCGCCCATAGGCCGAGCCCCTTAGTGCCCAACTTCCAAATCTCATTTTTTGAAAATTACTCTAACGTATAGATTGTGTAAGACATTGAAGCTACGCTCACTAAAGTCTTAATAAGTAATTTATACCGTAGTAAACTTTATTACTCTCGTCTTTTTTCTACTCACTCAAAGTTAAGTCAAAGTTTGCAACTAATACATTGTAAGCTCTTCGTACATACCTATGTCTAACCGAAAATGTTTCAGATTTTATTTCTTGGATAACATGAAGTTGGGCGTCCTAAGGTTTTGGTATTATTTTAAAATAATTAAAGGAGTTTCGTAGGTTTTTAAAAAATCTGAAAAGAAATAAACATTACAATAAGCTGAGGATGAGAAAAAAATTCTGATATTGATTACTGACAAGGAATGATAAAGTTTTGATCGTTGGTAAAATCATTGTTATTTGTAGTAAGAAATGTTAGTTTGAAGTAAGATTGTTTTTGCGTTTTTGTTAAAATTTATAATGTCAAGTGTTAAATAATGTATCATATCACATTAAAACGATACAAAAATAATGGTGCGCATCCAACTAAGACAAGCACAAACATTTCCACGGGCCTATTGCAAATCGTGTTGACATGACGCACTAGGTGCATAGATAATTATACCATCTAACCTTTTTACGTTACATATGTGGTCAAAATGTTAAAAAGAAAAGTGGTATTTAATATTATGCCTTTATTAAATATCTTTTCTAATAAATTAACCACTTTCGTAGTTCCAGCCGTTTCTAACACTTTAAACGTAAAAATTGTTTTAAAACGGTGAAAAATCATCACATATCCTTTAATTAGATCGTATAACATTTGCGGATGAATTGTTTCATTCAAAATTTATAAATCTTGTTAGAATACGCTTTTTGTATTTCCTATTGTATTTTCTTCAAGATGGTCTATACTCAAAATTATGATATAAAGATCATTCTTTTACTGGATGGATAGTAAAACTAGCAAGTCAAACATATTATTTTTTTTTTTTTTATTCACTTTTATGTTTAACCTCTTACACTTTAACATACTAGCTTCAGAAAGAAAAAAATTGTGAGATTCCTCCCAGACAAAATAAATTTTAAATCTTTTCGTATACAAGAGACGTCGTTCACGTTGACTTGCGTTTGGTGCACTTCAAGACAATCGATGGTCGTCGACAGCGTATAGTAAGGTACTATTGTGCGTTAATAAAATTCTAGAATATTGTAACAATATTGACTTGTATTGATTGTCTCAATTACGATTGATTATGGCACAACATAATGAACTTAGGTGGACATTGTACGAAAAATTTAATTAATTCGTAGTATTTAACGTACTATTTAATTTGAATAAAAAATGTTAACTTTTAATTTGAAAAATTAACAATTAATAATTAAAAATTTATTTCTCACTTATTGCGTTACAAAATATGCTGTTAACGAGGTTAATTTATAATATGAACTTTTCATTAAAATCTAATGTCTTAGATCACGCTTAATTTGATCGTATTTTAAATGATACATTAAGAAGAAAGTTTTTTCTGTAATGATTTGTTCGATTAATTAGAATTCCCAACTTCAAGAAAATTAAATCGTCATATTATTAGTAAGCTAAGCTTAAATCAACGTTAATAAAATACTGTTTAAAGTAGCATAAATATTGTTAGGATAAGTTTTACTAAAGGAAAATATAAGGCTAAAGATAACTTACATGATTGCTAATTATACCTGAAAAAGTGAGGTGGCTGAAAATATACTGAAATGCTCCATCAATAGGTAACTTAAATAGAAATATTTAAACTTTAATTAAATACATTTTTTATAACAGTATTTCGGTTCTTCTTTTTGACTTAGTTAATTTCTAGCCATTGTGGATAAAAAATTTGATGTATCTAATCAACCATCTTTATTCTACTATGTCTATATCGTTGCAGATATTTTTGCCGTGGACTTGCAAACAAACAATTTTTTTTTTCATTGAAATATTGATAGCAAAATTGTACTTGACATTAAAAAAAGCAAGTCGACAACGGTGTAAGTTTGTTAATTAACATATTATAAAACGTTCAAACTATAATTTTTACTTTTGTATTAATATGATAAAAACTATAAAATCTCAAAGTTCTTTAATTAATTGTTTGTGAATAAAATAGATTTACTAATGAAATTACATCATTTATTATTTTTCCTTCTTCATTCTCTTTCGTAGACGATAACCGTGAGTCAATCGATATTTTTACTGTTGATTACAGTCTACACATTGGCAACTGGCTCATTTTTCGGAGGAGCATATAGATACAAGACGTTATTGTTTGAGTGGAGCCACGCCTCAACCTTGTCCGAATCAAATTGTTCGGGGATGTTAAAATTTACGCTAAATTCTGGGGAAGTATTTCTGATTTTATCTTTTTCAACTTTTTTGTTTCCCGTCACTGAAACGGATGTACCACTGACCTAAACCACAAACATATTTTTTTAAATAACATTTTCTCATAAAATAATCTTTATGCATGTAGATAAAATAGTGTCATGAGACATTAAACCAGATAAAGACTTAGACAAAAAACTTCCGTACTTACGATGACGTTGAGCGTATTGGGAACAAATAGTGTGGTATCTATTTCCTTTAGACGTTTAAACTACAAATGCGCCACTTTATTAAATTTTTGATTAATGTAAAAATAATGAGATATTTGTGTATGATTGATCGTTTCCTTACCTTAAAATGGTCCTTTAAGAGGCGAGGATCATCCTTAGATATTGATTTAATCTCCAACTGCCTCGCCTCTTGTGACGTTTTGCTAGGAGACATAGTTTGGTGACCCGCCAACGACATTCCAAGCTGGTTTAAAGGACCAATTGGTGTTACTTGGTGATCTTCAAACGGTGATTCAGTCCAATCCTTTTCAGACATTTTAATACAAATTCTAGTGTAACATGAAATTCTCGATTAGTCAGAAATTATAAGTGCGAATTGTGGTTGAAGATACTCTATAAAAACCTCTTGATTGAGAGAAAAGTGGCACGAGACTGTTGGTCTCAAGGGTCTTATCCTCTCGTTCTCACGTTTAAATCCAATCTTCGCCACCTGCCTCGATAACTCAGAAGGTTGCTGACGTGACTGCAATTCTATGCAATAGCTAGTGAGCTACAACTGCTAAGTGCTACGAGGCGAGTTCGGTTTTACCACTGATTCAAGCGCCTTATCGTGGCCAAACTACCAAACAAGGTGCACATGTTTTTTTTCCTTTGCTGAGCATGGAAGGGGTACAACGAGTATACGTCAGACGATTCCCGCGGAAAAGTGCACGCAGGTACAAATATTTTACCCCAGGATAGGGCTTGAAATTTCAAGAAAACATTGGAATTTTGAGGGATTATACGAACATCAGTATATAAATTTTGTGTTAGTACAAGATTTCATTACAATTTCGTTGAATGAGACGTGACCCACTTTTGCTTTAAAAAAAATCGTTTGAACAACCGTGTGAAAATTATAAATTTACCTCGTTAGTTACTATCGTCATTTTTGAAAACTAATAGTAGTATAAGTCTAATCGTATAATATTAGCGTAACCAACTAAGGCAACGTGTATTACAAATATTGGAGGAATGAAATGTTTTAAGAGAAACAATGTCAATAAATAAATATACTACCATATTAATTATTTCTACCTTAAATATGTCCCAGTAAGTGTCATAAAACTATTTAAAAATACGAAAAAAATGTGCATCACTTCTTATGAGATATGACTTTTTATCACTCAGAATCAATTATACATACCCTACTATGTTTTTGTATCGTATAAAAAAAATTGATGCAAAAAAGCTCGTGCAACTTAAATAGATTTGTATCTTTAATACATTGGTCATCAGCTATTGAGTAAAGATCCTAAAAAAACTAAAAACGTAACTAGCCAGTTTATTATTCTGTATGCTTAATTTTTGATAAATAAAGGAATTTATCAACTATTAAATAACGCCATGTTGACAAGGAACAGAAAATTTTTCCATAATTAATTAGAAAAATTCTTTACTTGATATTGTAATTTGAAGTGTTGAAAAAAAGATTTTTAAAAGTTATTGTTGAATTATATAATAGTTAAGAAAATGAAATAAAAACCTACATACATTCACAAAGTTTTTTAAACTTAATATTGTAACTTCTTGATTTGATATTCATACGTTTACTGAATAAATAACAAGTTTTAAAGCTTTTTATAGACCCTAGAAGGAAGAAAGTATTTCAGAAAGTAACTTTCGGATTTTTAACTATGAGCGTCCGTGTTTCCCTGTGGCCATTTTTAATAAAAGAGTCCTACTCAAGTTTAATAAATGTGTTTGTGACCTGCTTAACACGATTTTTGTTGGTGGCTTGCTGTAAAATTTGCAAATCAATAGTTATTAAAAATTTTGTTAACAAATTGAAAACTCATGAAATTTTGATTTAAAAAAAAACATTCGTATTTTTAAGCACGATTCAAGCAAAAAATATGTCTTACAATTTTTCTTTGATAGTTATACTTTTTTAGTAAAAAATTTTCAAATTTTTGAAAAATTGGAATTTTGCAATTTTCAACCGTTACTATCTTAATAGTTGAAGAAATTTTTGCAATTCTGCAAGGCGCAAAAGATTTCTTTATTATTGCCCTTTAGAAAAACATAAATTTTCTCCTAATCATAAGCTTTGAATAGTAAGCTTCTTGCTACTCTACCCATGGTCTACCCATAAAGGAAAAAAAAGAAATTTTTTTTGGTAAAAAAATGTTTTTTTATTCCTTGGTTAGTTAAAAATAAAAATTATCTTGTAGAAGGAGTTAGAAGCAAATTCAAATAGATCACCATTTATTTTTAAAGACACGTGAATTTTACAGATCGTCATCATCAAAAATCGTATTTGAAAAATATAAAATAAATTTTAAAAAACTTGGATGGGACCATTTTGTTAGAAAAGACTACGGAAACCTACCTAGCATCCATACTATTCGATTAATATTGAAAAATAAAACCCACACAGAAAATAAACATGTATTTTACATTTTATTAATTTCCAAACCATGCATTTTTTTAATTATAATGACGATTTGTATATTAGGAAGTTCCGTCCTTTCCCTTAGATACTGTCCGTGATGCGTCAGGTAATTTAAATTATTGACACATTATTGTGTTACATTATTATTAATGTACAAATTAAAAAAAAAAAATTACACAATTATTAAAAGATTAAATTTTTCTTTATTTTTCTCGGTGTTTTTTTCTACTAGGTATTAAGCAAAGCACCACGTTTGACTAGCCTCAATTGGGACCCAAATAAAATCTATCTACTATTGGCAATGATTTAATTACACGCGCATAATGCTTATTTAACAATCCATCAAATTATTCATCCATATAATAGTCGTTCTGTACAATATTTCACAATAAAGAATGGATGATTAAAATTGTCCCTTAGAGATCGCTAATGACTTTGTTATCATTCAAAAGCTGTGGATCCTAAAAAATACAAAAATTTTTTATTTATATGTTTCTCTTTGGACTTGTCTTACGCTTTTAAAATTAAAATAAATATTTCAACTTACAAAAACATCTGTTCTTCTACTGTACAGCATATCTCTTAGATTTATCAGTGGTCGAGCAAAGATGGACATCTCGTTGCCCTGCGTTTCTGTATTACGCTTTCTTATTAAAAATATCCTCGTTATGATCTTAATTCCACCTCTTTGGTGTCCGTAAAATCATTCGACTATATTAATAAACCGAAATTACTTGCTTCCCATCTATATGAAAATCCCTGCTCGTTTTATGCGTATGGTAACAGTAAAAAAAACTTTATCCCTGCTCAAGCTACATTTCCTACTTGCGGTGCCTTACAAATCCAGTGAAATTTTTCGTTGTCACTGTTTATCTAGAAAAATATATCTGATACTTTAAAAATACCGCCAATTTTTTATTATTTTTTTTAATTTATTTATTCTTCTATTCTAATAATGCAACACAATATACATCACATCAGAGGGCTTTCGTACGAAGATGCTATGGAATTCCATACAATGCCAGAATTTATTATAATTACAATCCGAAAAACTAATAATGTTCGAAATTTCAAGCGTAAACATAACTTAGCGAAATTAATTTATAAAATATATTGGTCTTCTTGTTTTGTGGCATATTGCAGGAGGGCTAATCTTAACTAAAAGGCTTTCAAAATTTAACACGACTTTAGAGTCTTCAAAAAAACATAGAAATTCTGAATATTCGAAAAAAATTTTTATCCCCTATGGTGTAAGTTAAGTTAAAGATTGGAGCCTGTAATTATCTGTTATTTACGATGAAAGTTCCCTTCGAATGTTTAAGTATGTATAACTCAGTTTTGCAAACAGTCACGGATCAGTGATAGATGACGCATTTGTCTGCTTGTGCTCACTAATTAATAATTTTGTACAAACTATCTACAAACAAATCTGTTTTTAGTACCCCTATTTCCAAACGGTGAGAAAAAATCAATACGTAGCTTGAACAGTTATGAATATGATAAAAAAAGAGGAGAAAATATCCAAAACTTGCGGTTGCAGGGGAAAAAAGGCGCTTGGTCACGTGTTTAAGAAAATTGGCCGTGATATTTAAAGGGTAGGAGTGAAAAAAGCTCGTACTTACTACAAGTAAATACGTTGCCCTTTGTAGAATTTTGATTGGTTGAAACAATGGGCTCTAAAGTTAGATTAACCTCATGTGGTGGTGGTAGTCCTGATGTTAGAGATGGCTTTATATATCATTTATGTTACGCTAAGGTATTAATATTTTAAATCCCTGGCACCTACGTTGGTTTATTTTATGGAATATTTCTCGTTGTACGCAGTAAACCAATGAAAAATTTTAGGTAGAGCACGAAAAATTACGACGATTTTATTTTTATTTTTGAAAGCGCTTAAAAAATAGGAAAATTGTTTAATCTAAAATCGATAGGATGTTTTGTTAAAGTTTTTCACAATAAATAACAAGGATCCACTCCAATCACTGGCACTTGCATAACTTGTTATTCTAAAATTATTTATATTTCACATCTTTCACACCTAAAAACTCACGTCTGGATCGCATTATCATTGTTTCTATCTAAAGGGGAAAAAAAAATTCTAGTACCATGGAAACACACAAATGTTTTAACAAAAGCTGTTATTTTATTATTAAGGTAAAGTTTAATTGTAAATACAACTACAGTAAAGTCAGTACGCGCTGCACAAAAATATAAGATGTTTTATTGCTTATTTTAAGATTGCGGTCAATATCATACTTCGATTTCTTTGGTCTTTCCTTGCCAGAGAAGTAGCTACGTGTTCTTAAAACTACCACATATGCTTGAAACATAAAAATCCTACACACCAACAAATAAATGGCTTGAGATTTTATACAATCACCCAAAAGAAAGCTTTCGATCAATGACATGATTTATTTACAAATGGGTCAGTGCTTGTACTAAAAAAAGATCATAGAAAAAATAAACGTAAAAAAAAAACACGGGCAGGAGATTCACAAACAGATATAAATAAATTATAAGTAGAGCTGCGTAGTAGCAGGTGGTGAAACTGAATTGTCATGGACATTGTACGCATTGGTACTGTCACGCTTTTTGGGCTCAACTCCATATAGTCTCGCTTCTTTGATTTATGACGGATAGTGCTACTTATGGTAAATTTTAGACGTCGGAAGGAGAAAGCTCAGAAAAACGTTTCTAAAAGCGTATGGGCCGTTTTAATTATGTATGTCCTTAACCGCAGAAGAGGATGGGTGCGTTGGGAGATGTTTTTGTACATATCTGTGTATTTAGTATAGAGCCCTAATATTGCATCAAGTACTGTCTACGGAAGATTTAGTAATGACATTTTTTTTTTTATTTAGGTTGGAGCTTACAAAAAATTTTAAATGTTCAAGTTAATGCAGATAGCTAATATCGAATTGATTCATATATTGTATGCGAGTTTTAGACAGCAATTTTAGCTAGCAAATACGTGAAATTGCACGTGGTGTATTTTAGTAGACCGTATTATGGAGTAACGGAGAATACCACGTCAATTGTTAATGTAATTTGAACTCAACCCTCATTTTAAAAATAATTTGTTTGTATCTTCCAGCCATACAACAAAAGAAAGGTTTAAGGGCAGTTGGAGTCAAATTGAGAAATTAAATGAAAACTATTTGCCTAAATGAACCAGTACAAATTTCAGTGTTTTATTCCAGAAAAATTGTTTCTATGGTAAATCATAAATGATTTTTATAATGATTGCAAAAAAATACCATTTTGAACCATAACTATAAAAAAACTATAATTGTCTTTCAGACTCAGCGCACTTTCCTTCTTACAAAAAGGACGGCCTTTTCAGTCGTAAGTTGGCTGGAATTTCTGACTCAACGACAGAAAAAACGGGTCAGTTTAGCAGCTCATAATAATTGTAGTTTTTAAAAAAGATTAATAAAAGAACTCTCATATTTTAATTTAAAAAATTTTTTTTAATTTGTTATATTTATTTTAGTTTATTTTTGACAAGGATACTTAAATTTTATTTAAATATTTTATGGTAATAATGCTCATTTGAATTTTAGAAGGAATAGTTTTATAGACTTGTTAATTAAGGCTAAACAAACTTATGATGATAAAATTATGTCTATACGAACTTTATTTATGAATTTACAGGATAAATATAGGTTTGATAATAAAGATATCTATCGTATATATTTTCATAGTGGATTTGTGAAAAATAATTACGTACGCAATGGTTACTACATGAATGTGTGTAAAGAATATTTATACATACGTTGATAATTATACATTAAAACCTTTTGATTGTTCCTCAACATTTTCAGCAAGACTTGCAGTACCAGTCTTTATTGCCTCTGAAAGGCTTTGAACACAAAATAAGATGTACATGTTATCCGTCGAAGTTTTGTCAATGACTTTTGACGATGAAGCATTTGATTTTAAAGATATACTTTTCCCTGCTTCTGAGCACGTTGTTTTAGATATAGTAAACAAAGATCGAGGTTTCTTGGGTATGAATGTCATAGAGCTCAGATGTATCAATGCTTCTTCGTACGTATCTAAAATATATATATACATTTTGAAAATTTTATAAGTAAGACAAAGTAGGCGGTGGAATTGCACTACTGCTTACAAAGTTGGATATGACTTGAATATCATCGTCTGTCTATGGAAGAGGCATATAAAATGTTGTATCTTTGGCCTGTTACGTTATCAACACCAATAAAAGTGACATGTACAATGAAAGGCTCAGAAAATTCTTTTGCGCTGCTATCAATTTTTACTATGACAAATTTACTGTTTATCTGTAATGAAACTCATCACGTACAAAAGGTCATCATAGTCATAAGAAAAAAAATTTTGTTTTTTACCTTTACAGAGTACAAATTTGATACTGATGAAGATTAAAAGTAGTCAGCAGAACAAACTGCAGTGTTTACTTTATTATAACCATCAAGAATTTCGAATAACGTATATACAATGACACTAACACAATAATTGTTCATATTAACAGTTGTCTCACGTAGTTACTAACACCTTTCACTGTTGATGCAAATAATAACAATCAATTCACTTCGTTTGCCAATTGCTTCCTCATGCACATGTAATGAAGCACAAACAGTAAGCACTGTCAATGTTATAATCATACGCTTTCGTCATTGTAAAATACACTTTCCTATGCACAGCCTATACATATTTTTTACATTAATGTAGCAGTGGAACAATGAACAATGTACTATCATCTTCCAAAAGTTCAAAAATTTTAAATAAAATTAGTTTCGATTGTATATTATTCATGTTAAAATTTTCCACTTTCTTTTCAAAATCTTTTTTGACTTTCTACATATTTATAAGTGTTGAATCGCTCGGGTACGTAAAGCCAGGTCCAAGAATAAGTAACTGCTCTAAAGTAACTTTAGAATCGCCAAGAGCACTAGTTGGATTCATAGCCATTTGTTTAATTTTTATCACTTTACAGAGTCTTTTGTCAACACAACATTGATTGGTTCTTGAATCCAAATGTCAAATTCCATGTAATTCACTTTTTCCAAATAAATTTGTTTCTGGTTTTTACTGGATTTTATAATTGTTAAATTTAATTGTTTTTCTTTTTTTTTTTATTGTTTATTAAGCGTTTCTCTTCGATTTTTTTGCATAGCTAAACGAGAGGCTTGTATCCACTAGCAATCTGCTCTTTTGTTACGCCTAGAGTGCTTTCAAAATCAAAAGCTCAAATTTCATTCAACGAACACTTCATATTTTTGACATCATCAGCAATATGATGCAAGTTATAAACATTATATAGTATTAAAATATAATTATCAAAAAACTTTGCAATAAACTTTATTCTCGTTGAATAAGCCCCTCCTTTTTTTGTTTGAAAAATATTTATTTTGTATTGTAAAAAAAAAAAGTTGTTTTATTAAAAAAAATGTATGACATTTTTATATCAATAAAAATGAAAAAAATACAATTGGTCGGAAATGAGTTAAAAAAATTTTATTTTAAGGAAAGTGCACTTTTTGCAAGATGAATAGCATAAAAGTCAAGCAAAAATATACGTATAAAGCATGTGATACGGTGTATGAGGTAAATTGTACTACCTTTTGTGTCTGTATTATTTTTAAAAATACAGCGTAACAACTGTTTTTAACATTATATACGTTAAGTATTGAAAAATAAAAATGTTAGCTACTATAGACGTGCAAGTGTAAAAAGCCTAAAAAAAAAAAAATTAACTGTTTACTATTTTTTTTGTTATCTTTAAATCTTTTTAATATTCAATACATACAGTGGCTTGATCTATGTTTTGCGAAAAATTAAGCTTTTTTTTTTATAACAACTTGCCACACAATTTTCATTAGCATAAATAACTAATGCATATAATATTTTTCACTTCTTCTTCGAAAAAATTTTTTTATCCCTGCATTAAGTAACAAGATACAATAAAAAAGTGCAGAACAAATTTTAGATATATAAGAGATTCATTTTGAAATAAGAAATAAAAAAAATTAAAAAAATCGTCAATAAACCAACTACAAAATAAAAATTTATAGAGACATAAATAAAATATTACATTTATTTGAGAACCACCCTGAGGTACTAGGCACATGCAGCACTGATTTTACTTTCTCGGTTTTTTGAGCCAAGTTTCAGAACCACAGGATTTGTCTATCCTACAGCTACAGCTAAAAACGAACTTCAGGAATGTTCAATCGTAATTATCAAGTGAGCAATTGGCCTTCAATATTTTATTCAATAAAAAGTACATGTATTTGATGGACGCTGAGTTTATACAGGGGAGCTTTAGGTGAAGTCACCAAAAAATATCTAAGTGCAAAATATACAAAAATTTTACGCCATAGTTGGTCAAAAATCGCCAATTCGGCTGTTAGTTATCAGATCTGGTCATCCTGGCTACGACACGGCTTAAAAGGGTTTGGGATTCCTTTTCCCACTATACCAAAACTTCCTGGCCGTGAAGTGGGAAAAAAGTCACGCCCATCGACATACAGTCAACCCCTTCCCAACTTCCCCTCTTTTTATTTGTATTTCCGAAAACAAACAAAACGAAAGCCAATCCACGTAGGTCGAGTTGCAAAGAAACCAATACATGATAAAATTTTAAATCAATGCATCATATGCTTAAAGATATTTTTTATTAGAGATTCTAGCCTAGAAGCACATACGTTAGTCAATTTGAATATTATACGTACCTTTTTGCTTGTACCTTAACATTGCAGAATTTTGGTTAAGCTTTTACCTTTAAACTCAAGATAAAGTGCTATCGCTCATTTGTCCGTAACTACAGTACCAAGTACAACAATAGCACTCTGTCCTACTTACATATATGTGTACATGGCCTCTGCTTAACGTATCTACCCTTTTTTCCTGCGGATAAGGACATATACAATTACAACAGCCCCTACTCTTTTAAAAACGCTTCCTCGAACTTTTACCCTACCAAAGTCAAAAATTTCTAATATTTTATCTTTACTTTCCAGCATAAAACAAAGTAGCGACACTACATATAGAGTTGAGCTGAAGAAGAATAGTTTTTTCCCTCAAATATCGCGTGTCAGGACTGATACATTCAATGTCATGACAATTCAGTTTTACCACCTTCTACTACGCAGCTCTGCTCATAATATATTTACAATTATTCGTGTAGGTCCTGCACCTGCTTTTGTTCCACATTTACTTTTCCTATGATATGTTTATTGAATCAAGCACTGACAGATTTGTAAGTACATCATGTTATTGATCGAACACTCTCTTTTGGGTGTTTGTACAAATCAGCTGTTTGTTGGTGTGTGTTCTTTTTTATTTTTAGAGACAGTGTTGCGACTTAATTTTACCGTGGCCGTTTCTCTAGTAAGAAAAAACCAAAAAAATCAACGTATGATAGTGACCACAAGCTCAAAATAAGCAATAAAATACCTAATCATTTTGTGCAGCTTATACCAAATAAAGTGGAAGGAAAAATTTTTTTTTTTAAATTAAAAATAATTTTTATGCATTCATCACTACTGTAGTTCTATTTTCAACTAAACTACATCCTAATTACTAAACAACAATTTTTTTTACAATACTTTTGTTTTTCATGGTATAAGATTTTTTACTTTTTTTTTTCTTTTCTTAAGATAGAAACAATAATTCTACGATCCAAACATGAATTTCTTGGTCTAGAAGATATAAGATTTAAATAATTTTAGAATAATAAGTTACGCAAGTTCAAGTGATTCAAGTAGGTCCTTAATATTAATTATAAAAAATTTCAATTAGGCATCCTACCGATTCTGCAACAAGCGATTTTTTACTTTTTTAAGTATCTCCCTAAAATCAAAGTAAATCCTGGTATTTTTTTTTTTCTACCTTATGTTCTTTATTAGTTCTCGGCGTAGAACGAAAAATATTCCAAAAAATAAACCAACGCAGCTGACAGGGATTTATAAAATTAATACCTTGGAATGAAATAAATAATATATTAAACCATTCCCAACATCATGACTACCACCACCACACCTGGTTAATCGAATGCTAAAGCCCATTGTTTCAACCAATTGCAATTCTACGGAGGGCCCCGTATCTTCTTACAGCAAATCCGAGCTACTTTCACTCCTACCCTTTGAATATCACAGCCAATCTTCTCAAACTCGCGACCAAGTGTCTTTTTTCCCCTGCGACCGCAACTTTTGTGTATTTTGTCTTTCCTCTGTTACTATTTCCATGAGTATTCAAGTTATGTATTGATTTTGTGATTTTCGTTTGTAAATAATTTGACGAAGAACATATATTTAATAAGATAATTTATGAAAAAAAAGCGATTTGTAAACGATTGCAGATATACCCTTGCGTTAGGGAATCTGATCTGACGTTGTTTGTAATATTGTAGTACTTAAGGTACGAAAGGAAAATTTGTATTTCAAATAGTAGACAACTAAATCAGATAAACTTTAACCAAAATTTAAACCCTAGGAGATGAATACAATATACATCAATACTAACGAGTTTCGATAAATAATACTTGTTACCTCTCAAATTGATATTGCCACGTATTCAAATAGTGTCTCGATCAATTTGACTCAAAAGGCTCGTGCTTAATCACTAACAAAGTACAACCTCAAAGGCAACACTGCAGAGAAGCTTCCAGTAAGCATCGACACACCAAGTGTTTAGCGAGACTGTGCTGGCGGAGGGTATACCTGGTCGTCCTCGAGACACCTGAGAATCCGCTTGCATTTTTAGCTGGGAACGCCTAAGCCTGCCACGATCATCGAGCAAACGTAAAAAAATTTTCGAAAATTTTTCCTAGGCATGAGGTATGAAGTAAGCTCGTCATTTGTCTGCAATCAGGAAACTGCGAGTCATCCAATTTCAAGTAGTACGAGTCCGAGTTTAGTCAGACATAGGCGGATTTTATATAAATTTATATTCTCGAGTATCGTACACCCATCTAAATGTTGTTAAATCCATTATAAAAACGAACAAAAAAAAACAAATAAAACTTAAATGAATTAAATTTCGTTAACGTGACTGTGCCAGTCTTGCAAGAGTCTCAGGAGTTTCGAGTTTTACCCGATACAGTATATTTTTCTAATAAAAGACGTTTTGGATTCTTGCAAGAGACTTTTATCCGAAGCGATCGGCTAAATTGAAAAAATCAATACACTCATCCGTAAGAATCACGGAAAGGACAATCGACTACTTTATAAAAGTCAAGCCAAAGAGTTATCGGACTATATACCTAACCAGGTATGTAGTGATCAAGGACACAACTACACTCTTATTATTAATTTAGTCTCGTAGCTCTTCGACCCCCTTGACACGATCGGTAGGTAGCACATGAATAATACATCCAACAGCGCGTCAAAAAAGGACTCTCTTAGCACATGATTTATTAAAGCCCTTGGCTACCGCGTACCCGCTAATAGTATAGTTCTCCTATAGGGGAGAGCAGCTGGTGAGGAATCACCCACTTTTACCCGCAAACGATTTTTACTGGACTAGTATAGTATATACACTATGGTATACGTATAGGTGGTAGTCATTTTAAAATAATTAAAGCATAGGACTAGTCGGCAAATATTTTTTAAATTTAATTATAAAATAAAACATGAAAAAGATTAAATCATTTATAAGTACAACCAGACAAAGACTTGAACAAAGAACTTTTATAGGTCAATGGGCCTCCCTGCGAAGAAAAATATTTTCTGCTAGTTTGCCAAATATTTTTTCATAATCATTCATACTCGATATTAGAGGGGCGTCAATTTTGGCTGCAGCTTTTTGTATGTGCATATGAATATATATATTATCGCACGTTAAACGTCAGAGGCCTTGGCAGTTGTATGAGGGACAGGTGATTTATGTCACTCAGCAGGTCGAGAGATCGAATGATTTTTCTTGTTATAGTAATTTAAACTTCATAAATTTGTTTATAAGAAATAAGATAACAAGCGTTATTTAATCAAGTTAAATGATCTGTTTATTCACAATAATACAATTTTTCAGTAAATTAAACAATTAAAAAAAATTAATGAAAAAATAAGAGAAAAAAGATGAGAGGTGCAAACAAAACAAGAAAAATAGATTGCATACATAGGTGTGTTTGTTGGCCTGTGATTTGTGGCGCTGGGATAAAGAAGGGATTATTTTTTATAAACCATATTCGAAAATATCTGTTCTTCGTCAACTTATTTACAAACAAAAGGCAGAAAATCACGACATAGCTTGAATACTCATGAAAATAATGACAGAAGAAGACAAAATATCCAAAAGTTCCGGTCGCAGGGGAAAAAAGGTACTCGGTCAAGCTCGCGTTAACGCTGGTATGGTGGGAGGAAAAAGCTCTTTAGTTTGAGTAGATTGGCCGTGATATTTAAAGGGTAGAAGTGAAAGTAGCTCGTATTTGCTACGAGTAGATACGTGGTCCTGCCTAGGGTTGTGATTGGTTGGAACAATTTGCTCCAACGGTTGATTAACCTCATGTGGTGGTGGTAGTCCTGATATTAAAAATGGCTCAATATATTATTTATTTTATACTAAGGTATTAATATTTCAAATCTCTGGCATATAAATTGTTTTATTTCATGGAATATTTCTCGTTGTACGCAGTAAGCCAATGAAACAGTTTAGGTAGAAAACGAAAAATTACTACGACTTTTTTATTTTTTTGAATACGCTTATAAAGTGAGATATTTGTTTAATCTCAAATCGATATAACGTTTTGTTAAAGTTTTCCACATTAAATAACAAGGATTCTTTTGAATCACTTGCACTTGCATAACTTATTATTCTAAAGTTATTTAAATCTCACATCTTCCAGACCTAAAAACTCACGTCTGGATCTCATTATCATTGTTTCTATCTTAAATAAGGGGAAAAAAGTAAAAAATCTAGTACCATGAAAAACAAAAATGTCATAACAAAAATTGTTGTTTAGTAATTAGGATGTAGTTTAACAAAAAATATAACTACAGTAGTGATGCATACAAATTAATTCAATTTCAAAAAAGTAAAATAGAATATTTCCTTCAATTTTATTTAATACATGCTGCACAAAATAATTTGGTGTTTTATTGCTTATTTTTAGATAGCTGTCAATATCTTCTTCCGATTTTTGTGGCTTTTCCTTGCCAGAGAAGTAGCCACGTGCTCACAAAATGTGGTAGTCTCACAAACACTATGTGGTAGGCTCCAAACATAAAAAATCCTCGACACCAACAAATAAATGGCTTGTAATTTTATTCAAACGCTCAAAAAAAAGCGTTCAATCAATGACATGATTTACTTACAAAAGGGTTAGCGCTTGATCCAAAAAACAGATGGTAGGAAAAATAAACGTAAAACAAAAACACGGGCAGGACATATACAAACTGATATAAATAAATTATAAGTAGAGCTGCGTAGTACAGTAGTAAAATTCAATTGACATGCACATAGTACGCATTGGTACTATCACACTTCTTGGGCTCAACTCTATATAGTGTCGCTTCTTTGATGTATGCTAGATAGAGCTATAGGAAACTCAGACATCGGAAGGGAAAAGCTCAGAAAAATGTTTCTGATAGTGTGTGGGCTGTTTTAATTATATATGTCCTTAACCGCAGAATAGGATGGGTGCGTTGGGAGAAGAACTTTATACATATCTGTGTATATAGTATAGAGCCCCAATATTGTATCAAGTACTATATCTATGGAAGATTTAGTAATGGCACTTTTTTTATTATACAGGTAGGAGCTTACAAAAAATTTCTAAATGTTTAAGTCAATGCAGATAGGTAATATAGGATTGATTTTTATATTACATGCGATTTTTTGACAACAACTTTAGCTACCAAATACGTGAAATCGCACGTGGTGTGTTTTAGTAGACCGTATTATGGAGTAACGGAGAATACCACGTCAATTGTTAATGTAATTTGAACTCAACCCTCATTTTAAAACTAATCTGTTTGTATCTTCCAGCCATACAAAAAAAAAAAAGGTTTAAAGGCAGTCGGGGTCAAATTGAGAAATTAAATGAAAACTATTTGCCTAAATAAACCAGTATAAATTTGAGGTTTTTATTCCAGAAAAAATGTTTATACGATCAATCATGAATGATCTTTTCAATTATTGCAAAGAAAGACCATTTCTTAACCATAACCATAAAAAAACTGTAATTACCTATCAGACTCGGAACACTTTCTTTCTTAAAAAAATGACGGCTTTTTCAATTGTAACGAGGCCGGAACTTCACTAACTCTATAACGAAAAAAAACTGATTTGTAAGTAGCAGTTCAGAATAATTATAATTTTTAATGTAGATTAATAAAAATCTCTCATATTTTAATAATTTTTTTTTTCAGTGTGTAATATTTCACTTAGTGTCTATATGACGGAGATAATTTAACTTTATTTAAATATTTAATGATACCAATGCTCATTTAAATTTAGAGAGAATAGTTTATAGAATCATAAGTCATTGCTGAACAAACTTCTGATAAATAGAACAAACATAGACGAGAAAAATTGTAATTCCTAAAGCTGTTTTTTCGCGGAGTACAAATTACCTGACCTTTTAACTAACGAAAGCTTCAATAACCATCATAAAGTTTAATCATGCCCAAATTTAATGACAAAGAATATTTTTTCATTCATTAATCAGATTAACAGACGGTTTTTACTTATTCTACAACATTATGAAAATTAAAAATTTTAAAAATAAACAAACCCATAATTCGTATTATAGAAAATTAAACAAACAAACGAAGATATAAGTACACGACGTAATAAATGTACACCAAATTTTTATGTAGCATTAAACACATGGAAATCATACTATAAACAAAGTTTTGTGAATTTTTGAATTCTATTTGGTAGTTAATACTGTGGTATAGCGTTTAAGAATGTAATACAGTTTTAAAGTTAACTTTTTACTTTAACAAAAAACTAATGGAATACCAAGTAACAGTTCAATATCGAGTACTAGTTACACATAAATTGGTCAGAATAATTCCTAAAATATATAATTTAAATTGTTTAGTGAACTTCAGAAACATGATTAAATTAACATACAACCAATTAACTGTTGTAAATAAACGAGTAAGTTATTCGATATATAACTTAAGTTGCTACTTAATTTTTTGTGTTACCCAAACATTTAAATAGTTTAGTATTTAAAAAAATGATAATATACATTGCTGAAAAGTTGCTTGTTATATAAAGTGTATCTCCAATAGAAAGTAGCTTTAAGCCTATATGGTGCATTGCTTTGAAATTTTGTCATGTATTGGTTTCTTTGCAACTTGTCCTACGACGATTGGCTTTCGTTTTGTTTGTTTTCGGAAATACAAATAAAATGAGGAGAAGTTGGAAAGGGGTTGACTGTGTCGATGGGCGTGACTTTTTTCCCACTCCATAGCCAGAAAATTTTGGTGGTGGGAAAGGGGATTCCAAGCCCTTCAAGGCATAGCCCTACCACGTCACTGTCTCGCAGTGCGTCAGCTAGACAACACCTCAACCCCAAGTGATTACTGTGTTCTACGTTTCCTATACAGTTTGTCAAAGGAATTTAGTGCTCAAATCGATATTTATCCGTGAAAAGTGTCCTGTGAATCTCGAGAACCCAAACTCCCAGCATCAAAAGATCGTCCAATTCCAGCCGTACCCAGCTTTATCTGAGGAGATTTCGAAAGTCATTGTTTGCGTCACGAGAATCAAGTTAACAAGTAAGTACGTGATTAAATTCTCTCTCTGGCAGAAATAGATTTATTTCGCTCTTATTAAAGTCTTTTTGTTTTCTCTTGAATGATGCACTTTTTTGATACATATTAAGCTGAGCAATGCACGCTATATAACTGAAAGCTTTTGTCGAAGTTATGTCTTAAAGAAAATAATTTTTTCTATTATTATTACTTCTTTGCTTATTGTTATTATAACACGTGGCCCCTATGAAAAATACAATTTTCTATTTCTTTCTCGTAAGCGTGTGTGAAAGAAAAAAAACATTTGACATAAATTCTTATTTATAAAATGCAGTGAGTTTCAAGAAAAGCTTAAAGTTTTCTATGTGAGAGGATAATAGAGGGCGTTTCGTACACATTAACGTAGAAATTTACAGTAAACATTACTTCAACATAATTTCTTTGTTTTTTTTAAAAACAGCGTTAACTTAACTCAACAAGCATAATTAAGCTTTTTTTTTTATTTAGAAATTTTATGTAAAACTAATAAAATGTTACCAATAGTTACGGAGACCTCGGAAGGCACTTTAACATTGTTTTGCATCCTAAATAATGAATTACAAAAAAGTTTATTCTTATTTTTCTACTTATTTCATCACAGCTTCCCCATCTAATGAAGATTAACAATATAATGTTTTACTAAAAACTTTAAAAAATTGTATATAGATGTCAACTGTTTAAAAAATCTAAAAATCTGACGTTACTAACATTTGAATAATGTCTTAGCCTTGAATGCTTTTGAAACATTTAAGTTTGTTTCGTGCACCTCATTTTTTCCGTAACTAATTATCCGTTACTTATTAGAGTACAATAACAAGCAGAATAACATTAAAGATTTAAAAATAGTAAGTTATACGTATTTTTACGATGTCAAGAAGTGGTAAGCTTAAAAAAATAGTACTTGAAAAAGCCAAGAAGTTGAGAAATTCGATGAAATTTGTAAAATTAGAATTTGGACGAATTTAGATGCATATATTTACGTATACCTTACTTAATCAAAAATCAAAAATAAAGAAAGTCAAGCTTTTCAAATATTTTTTATAGTTTTGTTAAGTAACTTTCGTAACAAATTATGTCAAAAAAATGGTAAAAAGGGTTAAAAATCCTATAATTTGGTTTTAAAGTAAGAGTGTAGATATGTATAAAATTGTATAAAAAATTATGTGCCACACAATTATACAACAAAAGCATATTCAAGATTTCTTGATTAAAGTATACATACTTCCGGAAAATATTTTATTTCTATTGAGATTGAAAAAATAATAATTTGAGATTTGTTAATGCTCAATTTCTAAGCACATTATCTACTATTTTACAAAATATAAAGTAAATTTTGTAATTTATTTAGGATTACTAAAAGAATGTTAACTATAATGAAAATATGATAGCGTTACAAAAGTTAAAAATAAGAATATAGAAATGCGACTTTCACAAATTTCATACTTGATTAATTTTAGACTATAAATACTATATTACGCACCAAGGGAGCAAAAAATGGCATTCCTTCCCGGGTGTGTAATTGCCTCCTGAACCGAAGGCGAGGCAAACACCCGGGAGATGATTTGATGACCCGTACTTTGTTCCCGAGACCCGTATACGATTTTTTCTCTTCCTCCTCTAAAAATACGACGTTTTTCCCTGATTTGAGGGAGAAAAGTGCAACATAAGGTTTTTGCCTCTCAGGTCAAAATCGTATTTACTGCTTATTAGAAACAGTATTTTAGCATGCTCTGCGAGGAAATTGCCTCCCGAGCCGTAGGTGAGGGTGGGAACCACGCAGAGGATGGCACAATACTTTTCCTATGAGTAGTGCATGCGATTTTTTACCTGGGGGGAATGTGGCACTTTGCTCCCCGAAATCAAGAAACAAAGTCTTACTTTCGGCAGAGGAACAAGAAAAAAAAATTGTACTGCTGTATAAATATTGTAAATTAAATTAAATAAAATATTTGTTTCACTATGCGTTAGTAGTTGTACTCACGTAAAATAGTCTTGCGTTCACTAACTCGTACAGAGTACGTTTATACAATGATTTTATTTAATTCTGTGAGTAAACGTGTATATTTTCTCAATCTATTTTCAGTTAAAAATGATGAAGCTAACTAGCCTCGTTGTAATATTCGCCGTTGTTTTATTCATGCCATGTGATTCAGCGAAAAACATGGAAAGTCAAGTTCCTGTAATTTTGGATGTACAAAAGTTCTATGCGACCACCAGCATAGGAATTATTTATAGGAACAACGAAGGTGAGTAAAAGTAAAGCGATTATAATAATTATTAATAGTAAATATCAGCAATTTTTCTTTAAATTCACAGATATACATTCGGTGATTAACATGGTTAAAGAATTTTCGCGTAAAATGGTATACTCCGTAGCTTCGACTATATCGGATCTTCCAGAAAAGTATCCGAAACTAAGAAATTACTCAAAAACCCTTTTCGTGGCGTTTTTAAATACTGACAATGATTTCGAAAAATTTACGCGTTTCTCGAGGCATCATAATCTTTCGCCTCACGTATGGTTATAGTTATTCCGGCCTGCCGTTACTGAACAAATTGATAGCACTTGCCGATATCCTAAAAAGAATTACCTTCACTTGAATATGGAAAGTGAAGTCTTAATAAAATGCGGAAACAATAAAAACATTCATGAATGGTTCGCTGTCGGGCCCCAAAATGAATTACAAGTTAATAAATTATTCGAGTGGAGCAAGAAGGATGGATTGACCGTAATAGACAAACGAGCTTTTGTTCAGAGGCGAAAGAATTTAAGTGGGGCGTCGGCTACAATTATCGCTGAGGTAACGAATTTGTTGAGTAAAAAATTTGGTTTATTTTAAAATACCACAATTATTGCAATTAAAAAACTAAAATTTTTTTCTACAATTTTCGTAGTCTTTTTCGTTTTATTCATCAGTAGTTAAAGATTTTGCATTAAGAACAGGATTGGCCTATAAGTATAAAAATGATTCCCATGTCAAGAAAGAATCAAATGAAAGTGTCAATAATACATCAATTGATTCTACAAAATTATTAAATGAGAGTATTATTTTCTCTGGCGAGTATTTGAGTGAAAAAAATTTAGATAAATATGACATAACGATTGAAGTTATGGATTTTCAAGATACATTATACTATAAATTACCAGGTACTATGGAGATTCCATGGAAAGCTTTTTTTGAGGTAAAATATTTCAACTGAAGAATATTTATGACTTTAATTTCATGTAACGTTTTATCTTGTTTATTAAACAGGTTTTTAGCAAACGCGTTTGGATTTTCTTGATTATACTCGTACCTGTTTCTTCAGTATTATTTGGTGTGATTTTAGTATTACATAAAGATAGAAGAGGATTCGTTCATAAATTGTCAGACGGTTTTTTAAATGTATGGCGAATCTTTGTGCATCAGGAGTTTACAGGTAAACTATTAAGGAAGATTTCTTATAAAAATACAAACACGAGGTTAATATTACGTTATTTTATACTACTTCGTTCAAGGTTTTTTTGATTATTTACATCCATTAAATAAAATTATCAAAGGGTTGTACATTTCGAGCGGTACTATTTTTATTAGTTATTTCTCTTATGTTTCTTGAAACAAAATTATGGACTAGTTCATAGGACGTTAATCCTATAAATTTTAATACATTTTTTAAAGTAATAATCATTTACGAAATAATACGAACGTGAAGTAAGTGACGGAGGACTCACTATCGACTCTTTTAATTTTTATTTTCATGTATTAGATCACTAATATATTTTCATGCATTTAATTTTTTTCACTGTGGCATCATTGTGCATCATGTGATGCCTTTCTCTTTGATAATAATATATTCTTATAGCTCTCTAGCCTTTTTTTTTCTTTAAGTAGTTTTTCAACGTATACCTAAGAAAATCCACAAAAAGTGTTCTAATTCGATCCCCCATTTAAATAAAAAAATTTTTTTGAGGCATACTATTGAAACTGGGCCCATTTTACTTGTAATGTCATGGGCTACAAAGAAAAAAAATTTGATCATGGATTTGAGTCAGAGTAACACCCTTTTTTGTGGTTTACGTACTATTATGCATATAATATAGATGCTACTATTGACTATAGATTACAGATTTCATGCTTTTTGTATATAATAACAACATTTTTGAGCTTGAATAAGTTACGGTTAAGCGTATAAAATGTACTGTTAAAATAAAACTAGAATAACTGAGATTAGTTGTTTGAGTAGCTAATTCATTTTGCTCTCTTTTCACTGTTATGTAAACTTAAAAATTGAATGTATGAAATCAAAACAAAGAAATTGGGTCTGGATTATAAAAAATAATTGAATATTACAAATTACCTCAAGAATACTGATTTTATTGTACTCTATGTTGTTTGTGTCGATAGCGTTGAACACGTATGACTCAAAAATTGATATACGCAAGTACACGAAAGACATTTAAAATTTTTTAACATCCATCGCTTTTTCATAAAAATTTTTATGCTCGCAAGATAATCTGCTATGAGGTAAAAATTTTCAAAACAAGCTTAAGTCAATGTGACACAATTTCCTGTTATATACACAAAAAAGTTGTATCAATTTATTGTATAATCCCACATTGTTTGTGACATTATCAATAAAATAAACCATACATTGAAGGTGTGCCTCAAAAAAAAAATGTTTTTGATACAAATTTTGAAAGTACGTTCATGACATGCAAAAACAAATTTCTAAGTTAAAATATTATATTTTTTTAAATGAGTTGACCATTTGTCTAAAATATTAAGTAATAATAATTTTTACCATCCCGCCCCGACCAAAAATCTGTAAATTTTAAAAAATTACAAAATTAAAATCCAAATTAATAATATATTTTATAATTAGGTTTTATATTTAAGTAACCTAAATATTAAAGTCCCTCGGGCCCGGTGCTTTTCTTGGTGACAGGCAACATCAGATACAAAACCAACACTGCGATTGGCGCCCTAGGTAATAAAAACAATTTTTGCAACTTGTACCTAAACATAAAAAACACCTGCGCCAATTGAGCATGTAAGTCGTACTTGGTGACCTATAACGTACACAATGGACATAATTTTGGAGAAATAAAAGAAACCTTAGAACGTTGAGTCGAAAAATACTTCCTCTAGATTTCAATTTACATTCTTGAAAATTAGTTCCTCTAGATTTCAATTCATATTTTTGCAAAATACGAACCAAGATTTTTTTTAAAAAACAAACTTATACATAAAAAGAAATATAAGTTTTCGTTGTACAATCGCCATCATGTTAGGGGCTATTCAGCGGCCAGCGGGACCTGCAAAGTTGGGTTTGAGGGTCTGTAGGGTTATCAGGTTGGATGGTAATGGTGTGGCATAAGCTATTTTCTTACCAGGGAAATGTAAAGGTCCAAATATCACTAAAAACGCCCCGAGGTAGAGATAATAAGTTAATTCATGATTACCGAATAATGACAAGTAAATTTTATTTATGAATACATTATAATAATACACATAAGTTAGATTAGATTTTACTGATGTTAACAGAATATTGCGGTTTTCATTGAAAAGGGATGAGGAATTTCTCACATCATCTTCGGGTTGGCTGGCCAAGTACAACCATAAATTTTTTGACACTTATAATTATAGACGTATACATAATTGCTATTTGCTTTTAAATTTAACGTGCTCTAACTGGTTCGAAAATTAATTGTGTTCGTACAATGAGTGTAATCTAAAAAATCTCTTGCGTGAAGGGCAGGATTGTTGTATGTTTGAGCCCAAAATTTGAACGACGTTTTTCTTTTTGAGGGCGAAAAGTGATAGATTATGTCTGTGGGTATTTTTTGCCTGCTTAACATTTTACACTTCAGAGCAGAGGGGACTCCAGGTGATTTAAGGGCACGAAGTGAAACACATCGCTGTGAGAGTGAAGACAGCCAGCGCGCTTGACGGGAACGTTTAGAAACGCTGGCTGGATAGTGGATGACCTTGGCGATGCCAAACCTAGAAAAAATATTTATTACAATTAATATAATTTCTGTATGGTTGAGTAAGTGTTTTTAAAAGATGATGTTATCCATATTCTTGACTTCAAATAATATGTAAAGTGATTTTAGTGGGTGTATAACAAATACGCCTATAACAAAGTTGAGCAGAATAACCTCGATGCTACTACTAAAATAAAACATGACGTCAATTTTTATGTATCTGACAATCCAAAAAACACAAAAAGGTTAGTTTGACATTTGATAGCGGATTTAGCATCACAGAAGTCGTCCACTATCCAGCCAGCGTTGCAAAAACTTGACGACTAAAGCGCTGGCTATCTTCACTTTCACAGCGAATAGTAAGAAATAGTAGTTTTTGTCATAGAGCCGTTATTATTATCGTTTCGCAAAATTGCCAAAAAAGTTGTAAAAGATAAAAACTACTATGATGCTTATTTTACTTAAAAGAGAAGCTAGCAATTTTGCGAAAGAGGCAAAAAGTAATCGGAAACAATAACAATGAATATTACACTACTTTTTGTATCAATACATGGTACTACTAGACAAGTGAATTTTAAAAAATAAAATTCGACTTTACTTTTAAAGTCCCCTATAAACCTCGATTAAACTACAATTTAATTTAATTTATAACTTACATTTGATAAATTGGAAAACCATTGATTATAATTATCGAAGTTTTCAAAATATACAACTTCAATCTTTTTATTCATCATATATTATTGAATATAATTAAGGATTCGTAAAATTTTTACACGATTGCTCAACTATACTTATATTTTTTTTAATTTACAGATGTACAATTCAATTCCGTATCTTCAAAAATGGCAAGGCTGTCGCTATATCTGACAGCATTCATTATTATTTCCATGTACGCAGGCTGTTTTACAAGCTTTGCTACAGTTTCAATACCACACATTCCATTTAGAAATGCGCGTGAATTTCTAGAGGACAAAACATATCAACTGATTATTTTAAAAAACTCTGATGATTTAAAGTACTTTTCGGTAATTTAATCAAGTTTCAACCAAAAGTATTTTTTTCATTATATTAAAAAACCTTATCGTATGACGTTTTATTAGAGCTCAGTGGACAATATAAACGACGAACTAAGATTATTTTTGAAGGATGAAAATAGTCTACCTACAACCCAAGAGGATGCTTTAAAGCAGGTGCTGTAAAATATTAAGTTTGTGTGTTGGTTGTTTTTAAAAACATTAAACAATGAAATATCTTTTACTATAATATATAAAACTTGTTTCTAACATTTATTCGTATACAATTTTGTAACTTTACTTGAAATGGTGGTAAAACTGTTTGTCGA
This sequence comes from Copidosoma floridanum, assembly GCF_036245765.1. Taxonomy (NCBI): domain Eukaryota; kingdom Metazoa; phylum Arthropoda; class Insecta; order Hymenoptera; family Encyrtidae; genus Copidosoma; species Copidosoma floridanum. The sequence goes on along the minus strand of NW_028321927.1, from coordinate 133,422 downwards.
AGGATACTTATTTGCGATTCTTGAGTAAAAAAATTTTCGGAATGGATATAAATTCTATGGAAGTGATTAATATATATGTGTGTGTGGGCGCGCTCACGTGTATGTGTGTGTCCATATGTAAGTGTAAGTCTAGCTTACCAAATTACAGCAATTTTAACAATTTTTGAAAGCTATTAAGAGTTAATCAATAAAAATCGATTATTTATTGGCACAGAAATCATTCAAAATTTTTTTTATAATTTCAGATATGCAATGACAGAGTAGCTTTTTATTCGTCTAGCATATTACGGAAATCCAGAACTATTCATTTCCATTGTAAAATCTTAGCTATTCCACTAGGTCATTCTAGAAAAAAAGCTATAGCTTTGAACAAAGGAGATCCACTTCTTCAATTATTAAATCATCAGTAAGTATTTTCAAGTAAAAATCATTGTCTTAGTATTTAAACATTGTTTTTTTTCAGCATTCAGAAGTATCGAGAGAATGGAATAATATCTCGAGCAAGGAAGGAAAGTCTTCGCACTATTGGCAATGAAAAAGGAGTTTCATTTACATCATTCGGTTTTACTGAGGTTGCCCCATTGTTTGTATTTTTATTAAGTGGATTTGCCCTCAGCCTAATCGTATTGTTATATGAAAAATATCACAGACGTATAATACTGTATTTTGTAAAAAAACCATGTAGGAGAATCAAAAAACTTAGGAAACCAAAGAAAACCAACCGTTTATACAATGATGGAAAGCCATTTTCAATATATTCTCAGTACAGAGAGCCACAGCCGCGCCCTTTGTGGCCTTATACTCCATAAGAAGGTTATACTTATACAGTAAATCACTAAAATAAATTTTTAAATGATGTACTTTTAACAATACCACTTTCGTACTAAACGAATGAATAACCCGTTACTTAGTCGTACACATATAAAAAATAACAAGAAATGATCACAAGTAGAAAACAATAGTTTTTGTACCGTAAGTTAAAATAAAAAAGTAACTCGCCCATAGGCCGAGCCCCTTAGTGCCCAACTTCCAAATCTCATTTTTTGAAAATTACTCTAACGTATAGATTGTGTAAGACATTGAAGCTACGCTCACTAAAGTCTTAATAAGTAATTTATACCGTAGTAAACTTTATTACTCTCGTCTTTTTTCTACTCACTCAAAGTTAAGTCAAAGTTTGCAACTAATACATTGTAAGCTCTTCGTACATACCTATGTCTAACCGAAAATGTTTCAGATTTTATTTCTTGGATAACATGAAGTTGGGCGTCCTAAGGTTTTGGTATTATTTTAAAATAATTAAAGGAGTTTCGTAGGTTTTTAAAAAATCTGAAAAGAAATAAACATCACAATAAGCTGAGGATGAGAAAAAAATTCTGATATTGATTACTGACAAGGAATGATAAAGTTTTGATCGTTGGTAAAATCATTGTTATTTGTAGTAAGAAATGTTAGTTTGAAATAAGATTGTTTTTGCGTTTTTGTTAAAATTTATAATGTCAAGTGTTAAATAATGTATCATATCACATTAAAACGATACAAAAATAATGGTGCGCATCCAACTAAGACAAGCACAAACATTTTCACGGGCCTATTGCAAATCGTGTTGACATGACGCACTAGGTGCATAGATAATTATACCATCTAACCTTTTTACGTTACATATGTGGTCAAAATGTTAAAAAGAAAAGTGGTATTTAATATTATGCCTTTATTAAATATCTTTTCTAATAAATTAACCACTTTCGTAGTTCCAGCCGTTTCTAACACTTTAAACGTAAAAATTGTTTTAAAACGGTGAAAAATCATCACATATCCTTTAATTAGATCGTATAACATTTGCGGATGAATTGTTTCATTCAAAATTTATAAATCTTGTTAGAATACGCTTTTTGTATTTCCTATTGTATTTTCTTCAAGATGGTCTATACTCAAAATTATGATATAAAGATCATTCTTTTACTGGATGGATAGTAAAACTAGCAAGTCAAACATATTATTTTTTTTTTTTTTATTCACTTTTATGTTTAACCTCTTACACTTTAACATACTAGCTTCAGAAAGAAAAAAATTGTGAGATTCCTCCCAGACAAAATAAATTTTAAATCTTTTCGTATACAAGAGACGTCGTTCACGTTGACTTGCGTTTGGTGCACTTCAAGACAATCGATGGTCGTCGACAGCGTATAGTAAGGTACTATTGTGCGTTAATAAAATTCTAGAATATTGTAACAATATTGACTTGTATTGATTGTCTCAATTACGATTGATTATGGCACAACATAATGAACTTAGGTGGACATTGTACGAAAAATTTAATTAATTCGTAGTATTTAACGTACTATTTAATTTGAATAAAAAATGTTAACTTTTAATTTGAAAAATTAACAATTAATAATTAAAAATTTATTTCTCACTTATTGCGTTACAAAATATGCTGTTAACGAGGTTAATTTATAATATGAACTTTTCATTAAAATCTAATGTCTTAGATCACGCTTAATTTGATCGTATTTTAAATGATACATTAAGAAGAAAGTTTTTTCTGTAATGATTTGTTCGATTAATTAGAATTCCCAACTTCAAGAAAATTAAGTCGTCATATTATTAGTAAGCTAAGCTTAAATCAACGTTAATAAAATACTGTTTAAAGTAGCATAAATATTGTTAGGATAAGTTTTACTAAAGGAAAATATAAGGCTAAAGATAACTTACATGATTGCTAATTATACCTGAAAAAGTGAGGTGGCTGAAAATATACTGAAATGCTCCATCAATAGGTAACTTAAATAGAAATATTTAAACTTTAATTAAATACATTTTTTATAACAGTATTTCGGTTCTTCTTTTTGACTTAGTTAATTTCTAGCCATTGTGGATAAAAAATTTGATGTATCTAATCAACCATCTTTATTCTACTATGTCTATATCGTTGCAGATATTTTTGCCGTGGACTTGCAAACAAACAATTTTTTTTTTCATTGAAATATTGATAGCAAAATTGTACTTGACATTAAAAAAAGCAAGTCGACAACGGTGTAAGTTTGTTAATTAACATATTATAAAACGTTCAAACTATAATTTTTACTTTTGTATTAATATGATAAAAACTATAAAATCTCAAAGTTCTTTAATTAATTGTTTGTGAATAAAATAGATTTACTAATGAAATTACATCATTTATTATTTTTCCTTCTTCATTCTCTTTCGTAGACGATAACCGTGAGTCAATCGATATTTTTACTGTTGATTACAGTCTACACATTGGCAACTGGCTCATTTTTCGGAGGAGCATATAGATACAAGACGTTATTGTTTGAGTGGAGCCACGCCTCAACCTTGTCCGAATCAAATTGTTCGGGGATGTTAAAATTTACGCTAAATTCTGGGGAAGTATTTCTGATTTTATCTTTTTCAACTTTTTTGTTTCCCGTCACTGAAACGGATGTACCACTGACCTAAACCACAAACATATTTTTTTAAATAACATTTTCTCATAAAATAATCTTTATGCATGTAGATAAAATAGTGTCATGAGACATTAAACCAGATAAAGACTTAGACAAAAAACTTCCGTACTTACGATGACGTTGAGCGTATTGGGAACAAATAGTGTGGTATCTATTTCCTTTAGACGTTTAAACTACAAATGCGCCACTTTATTAAATTTTTGATTAATGTAAAAATAATGAGATATTTGTGTATGATTGATCGTTTCCTTACCTTAAAATGGTCCTTTAAGAGGCGAGGATCATCCTTAGATATTGATTTAATCTCCAACTGCCTCGCCTCTTGTGACGTTTTGCTAGGAGACATAGTTTGGTGACCCGCCAACGACATTCCAAGCAGGTTTAAAGGACCAATTGGTGTTACTTGGTGATCTTCAAACGGTGATTCAGTCCAATCCTTTTCAGACATTTTAATACAAATTCTAGTGTAACATGAAATTCTCGATTAGTCAGAAATTATAAGTGCGAATTGTGGTTGAAGATACTCTATAAAAACCTCTTGATTGAGAGAAAAGTGGCACGAGACTGTTGGTCTCAAGGGTCTTATCCTCTCGTTCTCACGTTTAAATCCAATCTTCGCCACCTGCCTCGATAACTCAGAAGGTTGCTGACGTGACTGCAATTCTATGCAATAGCTAGTGAGCTACAACTGCTAAGTGCTACGAGGCGAGTTCGGTTTTACCACTGATTCAAGCGCCTTATCGTGGCCAAACTACCAAACAAGGTGCACATGTTTTTTTTCCTTTGCTGAGCATGGAAGGGGTACAACGAGTATACGTCAGACGATTCCCGCGGAAAAGTGCACGCAGGTACAAATATTTTACCCCAGGATAGGGCTTGAAATTTCAAGAAAACATTGGAATTTTGAGGGATTATACGAACATCAGTATATAAATTTTGTGTTAGTACAAGATTTCATTACAATTTCGTTGAATGAGACGTAACCCACTTTTGCTTTAAAAAAAATCGTTTGAACAACCGTGTGAAAATTATAAATTTACCTCGTTAGTTACTATCGTCATTTTTGAAAACTAATAGTAGTATAAGTCTAATCGTATAATATTAGCGTAACCAACTAAGGCAACGTGTATTACAAATATTGGAGGAATGAAATGTTTTAAGAGAAACAATGTCAATAAATAAATATACTACCATATTAATTATTTCTACCTTAAATATGTCCCAGTAAGTGTCATAAAACTATTTAAAAATACGAAAAAAATGTGCATCACTTCTTATGAGATATGACTTTTTATCACTCAGAATCAATTATACATACCCTACTATGTTTTTGTATCGTATAAAAAAAATTGATGCAAAAAAGCTCGTGCAACTTAAATAGATTTGTATCTTTAATACATTGGTCATCAGCTATTGAGTAAAGATCCTAAAAAAACTAAAAACGTAACTAGCCAGTTTATTATTCTGTATGCTTAATTTTTGATAAATAAAGGAATTTATCAACTATTAAATAACGCCATGTTGACAAGGAACAGAAAATTTTTCCATAATTAATTAGAAAAATTCTTTACTTGATATTGTAATTTGAAGTGTTGAAAAAAAGATTTTTAAAAGTTATTGTTGAATTATATAATAGTTAAGAAAATGAAATAAAAACCTACATACATTCACAAAGTTTTTTAAACTTAATATTGTAACTTCTTGATTTGATATTCATACGTTTACTGAATAAATAACAAGTTTTAAAGCTTTTTATAGACCCTAGAAGGAAGAAAGTATTTCAGAAAGTAACTTTCGGATTTTTAACTATGAGCGTCCGTGTTTCCCTGTGGCCATTTTTAATAAAAGAGTCCTACTCAAGTTTAATAAATGTGTTTGTGACCTGCTTAACACGATTTTTGTTGGTGGCTTGCTGTAAAATTTGCAAATCAATAGTTATTAAAAATTTTGTTAACAAATTGAAAACTCATGAAATTTTGATTTAAAAAAAAACATTCGTATTTTTAAGCACGATTCAAGCAAAAAACATGTCTTACAATTTTTCTTTGATAGTTATACTTTTTTAGTAAAAAATTTTCAAATTTTTGAAAAATTGGAATTTTGCAATTTTCAACCGTTACTATCTTAATAGTTGAAGAAATTTTTGCAATTCTGCAAGGCGCAAAAGATTTCTTTATTATTGCCCTTTAGAAAAACATAAATTTTCTCCTAATCATAAGCTTTGAATAGTAAGCTTCTTGCTACTCTACCCATGGTCTACCCATAAAGGAAAAAAAAGAAATTTTTTTTGGTAAAAAAATGTTTTTTTATTCCTTGGTTAGTTAAAAATAAAAATTATCTTGTAGAAGGAGTTAGAAGCAAATTCAAATAGATCACCATTTATTTTTAAAGACACGTGAATTTTACAGATCGTCATCATCAAAAATCGTATTTGAAAAATATAAAATAAATTTTAAAAAACTTGGATGGGACCATTTTGTTAGAAAAGACTACGGAAACCTACCTAGCATCCATACTATTCGATTAATATTGAAAAATAAAACCCACACAGAAAATAAACATGTATTTTACATTTTATTAATTTCCAAACCATGCATTTTTTTAATTATAATGACGATTTGTAAATTAGGAAGTTCCGTCCTTTCCCTTAGATACTGTCCGTGATGCGTCAGGTAATTTAAATTATTGACACATTATTGTGTTACATTATTATTAATGTACAAATTAAAAAAAAAAAATTACACAATTATTAAAAGATTAAATTTTTCTTTATTTTTCTCGGTGTTTTTTTCTACTAGGTATTAAGCAAAGCACCACGTTTGACTAGCCTCAATTGGGACCCAAATAAAATCTATCTACTATTGGCAATGATTTAATTACACGCGCATAATGCTTATTTAACAATCCATCAAATTATTCATCCATATAATAGTCGTTCTGTACAATATTTCACAATAAAGAATGGATGATTAAAATTGTCCCTTAGAGATCGCTAATGACTTTGTTATCATTCAAAAGCTGTGGATCCTAAAAAATACAAAAATTTTTTATTTATATGTTTCTCTTTGGACTTGTCTTACGCTTTTAAAATTAAAATAAATATTTCAACTTACAAAAACATCTGTTCTTCTACTGTACAGCATATCTCTTAGATTTATCAGTGGTCGAGCAAAGATGGACATCTCGTTGCCCTGCGTTTCTGTATTACGCTTTCTTATTAAAAATATCCTCGTTATGATCTTAATTCCACCTCTTTGGTGTCCGTAAAATCATTCGACTATATTAATAAACCGAAATTACTTGCTTCCCATCTATATGAAAATCCCTGCTCGTTTTATGCGTATGGTAACAGTAAAAAAAACTTTATCCCTGCTCAAGCTACATTTCCTACTTGCGGTGCCTTACAAATCCAGTGAAATTTTTCGTTGTCACTGTTTATCTAGAAAAATATATCTGATACTTTAAAAATACCGCCAATTTTTTATTATTTTTTTTAATTTATTTATTCTTCTATTCTAATAATGCAACACAATATACATCACATCAGAGGGCTTTCGTACGAAGATGCTATGGAATTCCATACAATGCCAGAATTTATTATAATTACAATCCGAAAAACTAATAATGTTCGAAATTTCAAGCGTAAACATAACTTAGCGAAATTAATTTATAAAATATATTGGTCTTCTTGTTTTGTGGCATATTGCAGGAGGGCTAATCTTAACTAAAAGGCTTTCAAAATTTAACACGACTTTAGAGTCTTCAAAAAAACATAGAAATTCTGAATATTCGAAAAAAATTTTTATCCCCTATGGTGTAAGTTAAGTTAAAGATTGGAGCCTGTAATTATCTGTTATTTACGATGAAAGTTCCCTTCGAATGTTTACGTATGTATAACTCAGTTTTGCAAACAGTCACGGATCAGTGATAGATGACGCATTTGTCTGCTTGTGCTCACTAATTAATAATTTTGTACAAACTATCTACAAACAAATCTGTTTTTAGTACCCCTATTTCCAAACGGTGAGAAAAAATCAATACGTAGCTTGAACAGTTATGAATATGATAAAAAAAGAGGAGAAAATATCCAAAACTTGCGGTTGCAGGGGAAAAAAGGCGCTTGGTCACGTGTTTAAGAAAATTGGCCGTGATATTTAAAGGGTAGGAGTGAAAAAAGCTCGTACTTACTACAAGTAAATACGTTGCCCTTTGTAGAATTTTGATTGGTTGAAACAATGGGCTCTAAAGTTAGATTAACCTCATGTGGTGGTGGTAGTCCTGATGTTAGAGATGGCTTTATATATCATTTATGTTACGCTAAGGTATTAATATTTTAAATCCCTGGCACCTACGTTGGTTTATTTTATGGAATATTTCTCGTTGTACGCAGTAAACCAATGAAAAATTTTAGGTAGAGCACGAAAAATTACGACGATTTTATTTTTATTTTTGAAAGCGCTTAAAAAATAGGAAAATTGTTTAATCTAAAATCGATAGGATGTTTTGTTAAAGTTTTTCACAATAAATAACAAGGATCCACTCCAATCACTGGCACTTGCATAACTTGTTATTCTAAAATTATTTATATTTCACATCTTTCACACCTAAAAACTCACGTCTGGATCGCATTATCATTGTTTCTATCTAAAGGGGAAAAAAAAATTCTAGTACCATGGAAACACACAAATGTTTTAACAAAAGCTGTTATTTTATTATTAAGGTAAAGTTTAATTGTAAATACAACTACAGTAAAGTCAGTACGCGCTGCACAAAAATATAAGATGTTTTATTGCTTATTTTAAGATTGCGGTCAATATCATACTTCGATTTCTTTGGTCTTTCCTTGCCAGAGAAGTAGCTACGTGTTCTTAAAACTACCACATATGCTTGAAACATAAAAATCCTACACACCAACAAATAAATGGCTTGAGATTTTATACAATCACCCAAAAGAAAGCTTTCGATCAATGACATGATTTATTTACAAATGGGTCAGTGCTTGTACTAAAAAAAGATCATAGAAAAAATAAACGTAAAAAAAAAACACGGGCAGGAGATTCACAAACAGATATAAATAAATTATAAGTAGAGCTGCGTAGTAGCAGGTGGTGAAACTGAATTGTCATGGACATTGTACGCATTGGTACTGTCACGCTTTTTGGGCTCAACTCCATATAGTCTCGCTTCTTTGATTTATGACGGATAGTGCTACTTATGGTAAATTTTAGACGTCGGAAGGAGAAAGCTCAGAAAAACGTTTCTAAAAGCGTATGGGCCGTTTTAATTATGTATGTCCTTAACCGCAGAAGAGGATGGGTGCGTTGGGAGATGTTTTTGTACATATCTGTGTATTTAGTATAGAGCCCTAATATTGCATCAAGTACTGTCTACGGAAGATTTAGTAATGACATTTTTTTTTTTATTTAGGTTGGAGCTTACAAAAAATTTTAAATGTTCAAGTTAATGCAGATAGCTAATATCGAATTGATTCATATATTGTATGCGAGTTTTAGACAGCAATTTTAGCTAGCAAATACGTGAAATTGCACGTGGTGTATTTTAGTAGACCGTATTATGGAGTAACGGAGAATACCACGTCAATTGTTAATGTAATTTGAACTCAACCCTCATTTTAAAAATAATCTGTTTGTATCTTCCAGCCATACAACAAAAAAAAGGTTTAAGGGCAGTTGGAGTCAAATTGAGAAATTAAATGAAAACTATTTGCCTAAATGAACCAGTACAAATTTCAGTGTTTTATTCCAGAAAAATTGTTTCTATGGTAAATCATAAATGATTTTTATAATGATTGCAAAAAAATACCATTTTGAACCATAACTATAAAAAAACTATAATTGTCTTTCAGACTCAGCGCACTTTCCTTCTTACAAAAAGGACGGCCTTTTCAGTCGTAAGTTGGCTGGAATTTCTGACTCAACGACAGAAAAAACGGGTCAGTTTAGCAGCTCATAATAATTGTAGTTTTTAAAAAAGATTAATAAAAGAACTCTCATATTTTAATTTAAAAAATTTTTTTTAATTTGTTATATTTATTTTAGTTTATTTTTGACAAGGATACTTAAATTTTATTTAAATATTTTATGGTAATAATGCTCATTTGAATTTTAGAAGGAATAGTTTTATAGACTTGTTAATTAAGGCTAAACAAACTTATGATGATAAAATTATGTCTATACGAACTTTATTTATGAATTTACAGGATAAATATAGGTTTGATAATAAAGATATCTATCGTATATATTTTCATAGTGGATTTGTGAAAAATAATTACGTACGCAATGGTTACTACATGAATGTGTGTAAAGAATATTTATACATACGTTGATAATTATACATTAAAACCTTTTGATTGTTCCTCAACATTTTCAGCAAGACTTGCAGTACCAGTCTTTATTGCCTCTGAAAGGCTTTGAACACAAAATAAGATGTACATGTTATCCGTCGAAGTTTTGTCAATGACTTTTGACGATGAAGCATTTGATTTTAAAGATATACTTTTCCCTGCTTCTGAGCACGTTGTTTTAGATATAGTAAACAAAGATCGAGGTTTCTTGGGTATGAATGTCATAGAGCTCAGATGTATCAATGCTTCTTCGTACGTATCTAAAATATATATATACATTTTGAAAATTTTATAAGTAAGACAAAGTAGGCGGTGGAATTGCACTACTGCTTACAAAGTTGGATATGACTTGAATATCATCGTCTGTCTATGGAAGAGGCATATAAAATGTTGTATCTTTGGCCTGTTACGTTATCAACACCAATAAAAGTGACATGTACAATGAAAGGCTCAGAAAATTCTTTTGCGCTGCTATCAATTTTTACTATGACAAATTTACTGTTTATCTGTAATGAAACTCATCACGTACAAAAGGTCATCATAGTCATAAGAAAAAAAATTTTGTTTTTTACCTTTACAGAGTACAAATTTGATACTGATGAAGATTAAAAGTAGTCAGCAGAACAAACTGCAGTGTTTACTTTATTATAACCATCAAGAATTTCGAATAACGTATATACAATGACACTAACACAATAATTGTTCATATTAACAGTTGTCTCACGTAGTTACTAACACCTTTCACTGTTGATGCAAATAATAACAATCAATTCACTTCGTTTGCCAATTGCTTCCTCATGCACATGTAATGAAGCACAAACAGTAAGCACTGTCAATGTTATAATCATACGCTTTCGTCATTGTAAAATACACTTTCCTATGCACAGCCTATACATATTTTTTACATTAATGTAGCAGTGGAACAATGAACAATGTACTATCATCTTCCAAAAGTTCAAAAATTTTAAATAAAATTAGTTTCGATTGTATATTATTCATGTTAAAATTTTCCACTTTCTTTTCAAAATCTTTTTTGACTTTCTACATATTTATAAGTGTTGAATCGCTCGGGTACGTAAAGCCAGGTCCAAGAATAAGTAACTGCTCTAAAGTAACTTTAGAATCGCCAAGAGCACTAGTTGGATTCATAGCCATTTGTTTAATTTTTATCACTTTACAGAGTCTTTTGTCAACACAACATTGATTGGTTCTTGAATCCAAATGTCAAATTCCATGTAATTCACTTTTTCCAAATAAATTTGTTTCTGGTTTTTACTGGATTTTATAATTGTTAAATTTAATTGTTTTTCTTTTTTTTTTTATTGTTTATTAAGCGTTTCTCTTCGATTTTTTTGCATAGCTAAACGAGAGGCTTGTATCCACTAGCAATCTGCTCTTTTGTTACGCCTAGAGTGCTTTCAAAATCAAAAGCTCAAATTTCATTCAACGAACACTTCATATTTTTGACATCATCAGCAATATGATGCAAGTTATAAACATTATATAGTATTAAAATATAATTATCAAAAAACTTTGCAATAAACTTTATTCTCGTTGAATAAGCCCCTCCTTTTTTTGTTTGAAAAATATTTATTTTGTATTGTAAAAAAAAAAAGTTGTTTTATTAAAAAAAATGTATGACATTTTTATATCAATAAAAATGAAAAAAATACAATTGGTCGGAAATGAGTTAAAAAAATTTTATTTTAAGGAAAGTGCACTTTTTGCAAGATGAATAGCATAAAAGTCAAGCAAAAATATACGTATAAAGCATGTGATACGGTGTATGAGGTAAATTGTACTACCTTTTGTGTCTGTATTATTTTTAAAAATACAGCGTAACAACTGTTTTTAACATTATATACGTTAAGTATTGAAAAATAAAAATGTTAGCTACTATAGACGTGCAAGTGTAAAAAGCCTAAAAAAAAAAAAATTAACTGTTTACTATTTTTTTTGTTATCTTTAAATCTTTTTAATATTCAATACATACAGTGGCTTGATCTATGTTTTGCGAAAAATTAAGCTTTTTTTTTTATAACAACTTGCCACACAATTTTCATTAGCATAAATAACTAATGCATATAATATTTTTCACTTCTTCTTCGAAAAAATTTTTTTATCCCTGCATTAAGTAACAAGATACAATAAAAAAGTGCAGAACAAATTTTAGATATATAAGAGATTCATTTTGAAATAAGAAATAAAAAAAATAAAAAAAATCGTCAATAAACCCACTACAAAATAAAAATTTATAGAGACATAAATAAAATATTACATTTATTTGAGAACCACCCTGAGGTACTAGGCACATGCAGCACTGATTTTACTTTCTCGGTTTTTTGAGCCAAGTTTCAGAACCACAGGATTTGTCTATCCTACAGCTACAGCTAAAAACGAACTTCAGGAATGTTCAATCGTAATTATCAAGTGAGCAATTGGCCTTCAATATTTTATTCAATAAAAAGTACATGTATTTGATGGACGCTGAGTTTATACAGGGGAGCTTTAGGTGAAGTCACCAAAAAATATCTAAGTGCAAAATATACAAAAATTTTACGCCATAGTTGGTCAAAAATCGCCAATTCGGCTGTTAGTTATCAGATCTGGTCATCCTGGCTACGACACGGCTTAAAAGGGTTTGGGATTCCTTTTCCCACTATACCAAAACTTCCTGGCCGTGAAGTGGGAAAAAAGTCACGCCCATCGACATACAGTCAACCCCTTCCCAACTTCCCCTCTTTTTATTTGTATTTCCGAAAACAAACAAAACGAAAGCCAATCCACGTAGGTCGAGTTGCAAAGAAACCAATACATGATAAAATTTTAAATCAATGCATCATATGCTTAAAGATATTTTTTATTAGAGATTCTAGCCTAGAAGCACATACGTTAGTCAATTTGAATATTATACGTACCTTTTTGCTTGTACCTTAACATTGCAGAATTTTGGTTAAGCTTTTACCTTTAAACTCAAGATAAAGTGCTATCGCTCATTTGTCCGTAACTACAGTACCAAGTACAACAATAGCACTCTGTCCTACTTACATATATGTGTACATGGCCTCTGCTTAACGTATCTACCCTTTTTTCCTGCGGATAAGGACATATACAATTACAACAGCCCCTACTCTCTTAAAAACGCTTCCTCGAACTTTTACCCTACCAAAGTCAAAAATTTCTAATATTTTATCTTTACTTTCCAGCATAAAACAAAGTAGCGACACTACATATAGAGTTGAGCTGAAGAAGAATAGTTTTTTCCCTCAAATATCGCGTGTCAGGACTGATACATTCAATGTCATGACAATTCAGTTTTACCACCTTCTACTACGCAGCTCTGCTCATAATATATTTACAATTATTCGTGTAGGTCCTGCACCTGCTTTTGTTCCACATTTACTTTTCCTATGATATGTTTATTGAATCAAGCACTGACAGATTTGTAAGTACATCATGTTATTGATCGAACACTCTCTTTTGGGTGTTTGTACAAATCAGCTGTTTGTTGGTGTGTGTTCTTTTTTATTTTTAGAGACAGTGTTGCGACTTAATTTTACCGTGGCCGTTTCTCTAGTAAGAAAAAACCAAAAAAATCAACGTATGATAGTGACCACAAGCTCAAAATAAGCAATAAAATACCTAATCATTTTGTGCAGCTTATACCAAATAAAGTGGAAGGAAAAATTTTTTTTTTTAAATTAAAAATAATTTTTATGCATTCATCACTACTGTAGTTCTATTTTCAACTAAACTACATCCTAATTACTAAACAACAATTTTTTTTACAATACTTTTGTTTTTCATGGTATAAGATTTTTTACTTTTTTTTTTCTTTTCTTAAGATAGAAACAATAATTCTACGATCCAAACATGAATTTCTTGGTCTAGAAGATATAAGATTTAAATAATTTTAGAATAATAAGTTACGCAAGTTCAAGTGATTCAAGTAGGTCCTTAATATTAATTATAAAAAATTTCAATTAGGCATCCTACCGATTCTGCAACAAGCGATTTTTTACTTTTTTAAGTATCTCCCTAAAATCAAAGTAAATCCTGGTATTTTTTTTTTTCTACCTTATGTTCTTTATTAGTTCTCGGCGTAGAACGAAAAATATTCCAAAAAATAAACCAACGCAGCTGACAGGGATTTATAAAATTAATACCTTGGAATGAAATAAATAATATATTAAACCATTCCCAACATCATGACTACCACCACCACACCTGGTTAATCGAATGCTAAAGCCCATTGTTTCAACCAATTGCAATTCTACGGAGGGCCCCGTATCTTCTTACAGCAAATCCGAGCTACTTTCACTCCTACCCTTTGAATATCACAGCCAATCTTCTCAAACTCGCGACCAAGTGTCTTTTTTCCCCTGCGACCGCAACTTTTGTGTATTTTGTCTTTCCTCTGTTACTATTTCCATGAGTATTCAAGTTATGTATTGATTTTGTGATTTTCGTTTGTAAATAATTTGACGAAGAACATATATTTAATAAGATAATTTATGAAAAAAAAGCGATTTGTAAACGATTGCAGATATACCCTTGCGTTAGGGAATCTGATCTGACGTTGTTTGTAATATTGTAGTACTTAAGGTACGAAAGGAAAATTTGTATTTCAAATAGTAGACAACTAAATCAGATAAACTTTAACCAAAATTTAAACCCTAGGAGATGAATACAATATACATCAATACTAACGAGTTTCGATAAATAATACTTGTTACCTCTCAAATTGATATTGCCACGTATTCAAATAGTGTCTCGATCAATTTGACTCAAAAGGCTCGTGCTTAATCACTAACAAAGTACAACCTCAAAGGCAACACTGCAGAGAAGCTTCCAGTAAGCATCGACACACCAAGTGTTTAGCGAGACTGTGCTGGCGGAGGGTATACCTGGTCGTCCTCGAGACACCTGAGAATCCGCTTGCATTTTTAGCTGGGAACGCCTAAGCCTGCCACGATCATCGAGCAAACGTAAAAAAATTTTCGAAAATTTTTCCTAGGCATGAGGTATGAAGTAAGCTCGTCATTTGTCTGCAATCAGGAAACTGCGAGTCATCCAATTTCAAGTAGTACGAGTCCGAGTTTAGTCAGACATAGGCGGATTTTATATAAATTTATATTCTCGAGTATCGTACACCCATCTAAATGTTGTTAAATCCATTATAAAAACGAACAAAAAAAAACAAATAAAACTTAAATGAATTAAATTTCGTTAACGTGACTGTGCCAGTCTTGCAAGAGTCTCAGGAGTTTCGAGTTTTACCCGATACAGTATATTTTTCTAATAAAAGACGTTTTGGATTCTTGCAAGAGACTTTTATCCGAAGCGATCGGCTAAATTGAAAAAATCAATACACTCATCCGTAAGAATCACGGAAAGGACAATCGACTACTTTATAAAAGTCAAGCCAAAGAGTTATCGGACCATATACCTAACCAGGTATGTAGTGATCAAGGACACAACTACACTCTTATTATTAATTTAGTCTCGTAGCTCTTCGACCCCCTTGACACGATCGGTAGGTAGCACATGAATAATACATCCAACAGCGCGTCAAAAAAGGACTCTCTTAGCACATGATTTATTAAAGCCCTTGGCTACCGCGTACCCGCTAATAGTATAGTTCTCCTATAGGGGAGAGCAGCTGGTGAGGAATCACCCACTTTTACCCGCAAACGATTTTTACTGGACTAGTATAGTATATACACTATGGTATACGTATAGGTGGTAGTCATTTTAAAATAATTAAAGCATAGGACTAGTCGGCAAATATTTTTTAAATTTAATTATAAAATAAAACATGAAAAAGATTAAATCATTTATAAGTACAACCAGACAAAGACTTGAACAAAGAACTTTCATAGGTCAATGGGCCTCCCTGCGAAGAAAAATATTTTCTGCTAGTTTGCCAAATATTTTTTCATAATCATTCATACTCGATATTAGAGGGGCGTCAATTTTGGCTGCAGCTTTTTGTATGTGCATATGAATATATATATTATCGCACGTTAAACGTCAGAGGCCTTGGCAGTTGTATGAGGGACAGGTGATTTATGTCACTCAGCAGGTCGAGAGATCGAATGATTTTTCTTGTTATAGTAATTTAAACTTCATAAATTTGTTTATAAGAAATAAGATAACAAGCGTTATTTAATCAAGTTAAATGATCTGTTTATTCACAATAATACAATTTTTCAGTAAATTAAACAATTAAAAAAAATTAATAAAAAAATAAGAGAAAAAAGATGAGAGGTGCAAACAAAACAAGAAAAATAGATTGCATACATAGGTGTGTTTGTTGGCCTGTGATTTGTGGCGCTGGGATAAAGAAGGGATTATTTTTTATAAACCATATTCGAAAATATCTGTTCTTCGTCAACTTATTTACAAACAAAAGGCAGAAAATCACGACATAGCTTGAATACTCATGAAAATAATGACAGAAGAAGACAAAATATCCAAAAGTTCCGGTCGCAGGGGAAAAAAGGTACTCGGTCAAGCTCGCGTTAACGCTGGTATGGTGGGAGGAAAAAGCTCTTTAGTTTGAGTAGATTGGCCGTGATATTTAAAGGGTAGAAGTGAAAGTAGCTCGTATTTGCTACGAGTAGATACGTGGTCCTGCCTAGGGTTGTGATTGGTTGGAACAATTTGCTCCAACGGTTGATTAACCTCATGTGGTGGTGGTAGTCCTGATATTAAAAATGGCTCAATATATTATTTATTTTATACTAAGGTATTAATATTTCAAATCTCTGGCATATAAATTGTTTTATTTCATGGAATATTTCTCGTTGTACGCAGTAAGCCAATGAAACAGTTTAGGTAGAAAACGAAAAATTACTACGACTTTTTTATTTTTTTGAATACGCTTATAAAGTGAGATATTTGTTTAATCTCAAATCGATATAACGTTTTGTTAAAGTTTTCCACATTAAATAACAAGGATTCTTTTGAATCACTTGCACTTGCATAACTTATTATTCTAAAGTTATTTAAATCTCACATCTTCCAGACCTAAAAACTCACGTCTGGATCTCATTATCATTGTTTCTATCTTAAATAAGGGGAAAAAAGTAAAAAATCTAGTACCATGAAAAACAAAAATGTCATAACAAAAATTGTTGTTTAGTAATTAGGATGTAGTTTAACAAAAAATATAACTACAGTAGTGATGCATACAAATTAATTCAATTTCAAAAAAGTAAAATAGAATATTTCCTTCAATTTTATTTAATACATGCTGCACAAAATAATTTGGTGTTTTATTGCTTATTTTTAGATAGCTGTCAATATCTTCTTCCGATTTTTGTGGCTTTTCCTTGCCAGAGAAGTAGCCACGTGCTCACAAAATGTGGTAGTCTCACAAACACTATGTGGTAGGCTCCAAACATAAAAAATCCTCGACACCAACAAATAAATGGCTTGTAATTTTATTCAAACGCTCAAAAAAAAGCGTTCAATCAATGACATGATTTACTTACAAAAGGGTTAGCGCTTGATCCAAAAAACAGATGGTAGGAAAAATAAACGTAAAACAAAAACACGGGCAGGACATATACAAACTGATATAAATAAATTATAAGTAGAGCTGCGTAGTACAGTAGTAAAATTCAATTGACATGCACATAGTACGCATTGGTACTATCACACTTCTTGGGCTCAACTCTATATAGTGTCGCTTCTTTGATGTATGCTAGATAGAGCTATAGGAAACTCAGACATCGGAAGGGAAAAGCTCAGAAAAATGTTTCTGATAGTGTGTGGGCTGTTTTAATTATATATGTCCTTAACCGCAGAATAGGATGGGTGCGTTGGGAGAAGAACTTTATACATATCTGTGTATATAGTATAGAGCCCCAATATTGTATCAAGTACTATATCTATGGAAGATTTAGTAATGGCACTTTTTTTATTATACAGGTAGGAGCTTACAAAAAATTTCTAAATGTTTAAGTCAATGCAGATAGGTAATATAGGATTGATTTTTATATTACATGCGATTTTTTGACAACAACTTTAGCTACCAAATACGTGAAATCGCACGTGGTGTGTTTTAGTAGACCGTATTATGGAGTAACGGAGAATACCACGTCAATTGTTAATGTAATTTGAACTCAACCCTCATTTTAAAACTAATCTGTTTGTATCTTCCAGCCATACAAAAAAAAAAAAGGTTTAAAGGCAGTCGGGGTCAAATTGAGAAATTAAATGAAAACTATTTGCCTAAATAAACCAGTATAAATTTGAGGTTTTTATTCCAGAAAAAATGTTTATACGGTCAATCATGAATGATCTTTTCAATTATTGCAAAGAAAGACCATTTCTTAACCATAACCATAAAAAAACTGTAATTACCTATCAGACTCGGAACACTTTCTTTCTTAAAAAAATGACGGCTTTTTCAATTGTAACGAGGCCGGAACTTCACTAACTCTATAACGAAAAAAAACTGATTTGTAAGTAGCAGTTCAGAATAATTATAATTTTTAATGTAGATTAATAAAAATCTCTCATATTTTAATAATTTTTTTTTTCAGTGTGTAATATTTCACTTAGTGTCTATATGACGGAGATAATTTAACTTTATTTAAATATTTAATGATACCAATGCTCATTTAAATTTAGAGAGAATAGTTTATAGAATCATAAGTCATTGCTGAACAAACTTCTGATAAATAGAACAAACATAGACGAGAAAAATTGTAATTCCTAAAGCTGTTTTTTCGCGGAGTACAAATTACCTGACCTTTTAACTAACGAAAGCTTCAATAACCATCATAAAGTTTAATCATGCCCAAATTTAATGACAAAGAATATTTTTTCATTCATTAATCAGATTAACAGACGGTTTTTACTTATTCTACAACATTATGAAAATTAAAAATTTTAAAAATAAACAAACCCATAATTCGTATTATAGAAAATTAAACAAACAAACGAAGATATAAGTACACGACGTAATAAATGTACACCAAATTTTTATGTAGCATTAAACACATGGAAATCATACTATAAACAAAGTTTTGTGAATTTTTGAATTCTATTTGGTAGTTAATACTGTGGTATAGCGTTTAAGAATGTAATACAGTTTTAAAGTTAACTTTTTACTTTAACAAAAAACTAATGGAATACCAAGTAACAGTTCAATATCGAGTACTAGTTACACATAAATTGGTCAGAATAATTCCTAAAATATATAATTTAAATTGTTTAGTGAACTTCAGAAACATGATTAAATTAACATACAACCAATTAACTGTTGTAAATAAACGAGTAAGTTATTCGATATATAACTTAAGTTGCTACTTAATTTTTTGTGTTACCCAAACATTTAAATAGTTTAGTATTTAAAAAAATGATAATATACATTGCTGAAAAGTTGCTTGTTATATAAAGTGTATCTCCAATAGAAAGTAGCTTTAAGCCTATATGGTGCATTGCTTTGAAATTTTGTCATGTATTGGTTTCTTTGCAACTTGTCCTACGACGATTGGCTTTCGTTTTGTTTGTTTTCGGAAATACAAATAAAATGAGGAGAAGTTGGAAAGGGGTTGACTGTGTCGATGGGCGTGACTTTTTTCCCACTCCATAGCCAGAAAATTTTGGTGGTGGGAAAGGGGATTCCAAGCCCTTCAAGGCATAGCCCTACCACGTCACTGTCTCGCAGTGCGTCAGCTAGACAACACCTCAACCCCAAGTGATTACTGTGTTCTACGTTTCCTATACAGTTTGTCAAAGGAATTTAGTGCTCAAATCGATATTTATCCGTGAAAAGTGTCCTGTGAATCTCGAGAACCCAAACTCCCAGCATCAAAAGATCGTCCAATTCCAGCCGTACCCAGCTTTATCTGAGGAGATTTCGAAAGTCATTGTTTGCGTCACGAGAATCAAGTTAACAAGTAAGTACGTGATTAAATTCTCTCTCTGGCAGAAATAGATTTATTTCGCTCTTATTAAAGTCTTTTTGTTTTCTCTTGAATGATGCACTTTTTTGATACATATTAAGCTGAGCAATGCACGCTATATAACTGAAAGCTTTTGTCGAAGTTATGTCTTAAAGAAAATAATTTTTTCTATTATTATTACTTCTTTGCTTATTGTTATTATAACACGTGGCCCCTATGAAAAATACAATTTTCTATTTCTTTCTCGTAAGCGTGTGTGAAAGAAAAAAAACATTTGACATAAATTCTTATTTATAAAATGCAGTGAGTTTCAAGAAAAGCTTAAAGTTTTCTATGTGAGAGGATAATAGAGGGCGTTTCGTACACATTAACGTAGAAATTTACAGTAAACATTACTTCAACATAATTTCTTTGTTTTTTTTAAAAACAGCGTTAACTTAACTCAACAAGCATAATTAAGCTTTTTTTTTTATTTAGAAATTTTATGTAAAACTAATAAAATGTTACCAATAGTTACGGAGACCTCGGAAGGCACTTTAACATTGTTTTGCATCCTAAATAATGAATTACAAAAAAGTTTATTCTTATTTTTCTACTTATTTCATCACAGCTTCCCCATCTAATGAAGATTAACAATATAATGTTTTACTAAAAACTTTAAAAAATTGTATATAGATGTCAACTGTTTAAAAAATCTAAAAATCTGACGTTACTAACATTTGAATAATGTCTTAGCCTTGAATGCTTTTGAAACATTTAAGTTTGTTTCGTGCACCTCATTTTTTCCGTAACTAATTATCCGTTACTTATTAGAGTACAATAACAAGCAGAATAACATTAAAGATTTAAAAATAGTAAGTTATACGTATTTTTACGATGTCAAGAAGTGGTAAGCTTAAAAAAATAGTACTTGAAAAAGCCAAGAAGTTGAGAAATTCGATGAAATTTGTAAAATTAGAATTTGGACGAATTTAGATGCATATATTTACGTATACCTTACTTAATCAAAAATCAAAAATAAAGAAAGTCAAGCTTTTCAAATATTTTTTATAGTTTTGTTAAGTAACTTTCGTAACAAATTATGTCAAAAAAATGGTAAAAAGGGTTAAAAATCCTATAATTTGGTTTTAAAGTAAGAGTGTAGATATGTATAAAATTGTATAAAAAATTATGTGCCACACAATTATACAACAAAAGCATATTCAAGATTTCTTGATTAAAGTATACATACTTCCGGAAAATATTTTATTTCTATTGAGATTGAAAAAATAATAATTTGAGATTTGTTAATGCTCAATTTCTAAGCACATTATCTACTATTTTACAAAATATAAAGTAAATTTTGTAATTTATTTAGGATTACTAAAAGAATGTTAACTATAATGAAAATATGATAGCGTTACAAAAGTTAAAAATAAGAATATAGAAATGCGACTTTCACAAATTTCATACTTGATTAATTTTAGACTATAAATACTATATTACGCACCAAGGGAGCAAAAAATGGCATTCCTTCCCGGGTGTGTAATTGCCTCCTGAACCGAAGGCGAGGCAAACACCCGGGAGATGATTTGATGACCCGTACTTTGTTCCCGAGACCCGTATACGATTTTTTCTCTTCCTCCTCTAAAAATACGACGTTTTTCCCTGATTTGAGGGAGAAAAGTGCAACATAAGGTTTTTGCCTCTCAGGTCAAAATCGTATTTACTGCTTATTAGAAACAGTATTTTAGCATGCTCTGCGAGGAAATTGCCTCCCGAGCCGTAGGTGAGGGTGGGAACCACGCAGAGGATGGCACAATACTTTTCCTATGAGTAGTGCATGCGATTTTTTACCTGGGGGGAATGTGGCACTTTGCTCCCCGAAATCAAGAAACAAAGTCTTACTTTCGGCAGAGGAACAAGAAAAAAAAATTGTACTGCTGTATAAATATTGTAAATTAAATTAAATAAAATATTTGTTTCACTATGCGTTAGTAGTTGTACTCACGTAAAATAGTCTTGCGTTCACTAACTCGTACAGAGTACGTTTATACAATGATTTTATTTAATTCTGTGAGTAAACGTGTATATTTTCTCAATCTATTTTCAGTTAAAAATGATGAAGCTAACTAGCCTCGTTGTAATATTCGCCGTTGTTTTATTCATGCCATGTGATTCAGCGAAAAACATGGAAAGTCAAGTTCCTGTAATTTTGGATGTACAAAAGTTCTATGCGACCACCAGCATAGGAATTATTTATAGGAACAACGAAGGTGAGTAAAAGTAAAGCGATTATAATAATTATTAATAGTAAATATCAGCAATTTTTCTTTAAATTCACAGATATACATTCGGTGATTAACATGGTTAAAGAATTTTCGCGTAAAATGGTATACTCCGTAGCTTCGACTATATCGGATCTTCCAGAAAAGTATCCGAAACTAAGAAATTACTCAAAAACCCTTTTCGTGGCGTTTTTAAATACTGACAATGATTTCGAAAAATTTACGCGTTTCTCGAGGCATCATAATCTTTCGCCTCACGTATGGTTATTGTTATTCCGGCCTGCCGTTACTGAACAAATTGATAGCACTTGCCGATATCCTAAAAAGAATTACCTTCACTTGAATATGGAAAGTGAAGTCTTAATAAAATGCGGAAACAATAAAAACATTCATGAATGGTTCGCTGTCGGGCCCCAAAATGAATTACAAGTTAATAAATTATTCGAGTGGAGCAAGAAGGATGGATTGACCGTAATAGACAAACGAGCTTTTGTTCAGAGGCGAAAGAATTTAAGTGGGGCGTCGGCTACAATTATCGCTGAGGTAACGAATTTGTTGAGTAAAAAATTTGGTTTATTTTAAAATACCACAATTATTGCAATTAAAAAACTAAAATTTTTTTCTACAATTTTCGTAGTCTTTTTCGTTTTATTCATCAGTAGTTAAAGATTTTGCATTAAGAACAGGATTGG
The DNA here is from genome assembly GCF_036245765.1 of Copidosoma floridanum. NCBI lineage: Eukaryota > Metazoa > Arthropoda > Insecta > Hymenoptera > Encyrtidae > Copidosoma > Copidosoma floridanum. The sequence continues at coordinate 110,706 of NW_028321927.1, read as the reverse complement.
CCTATAAGTATAAAAATGATTCCCATGTCAAGAAAGAATCAAATGAAAGTGTCAATAATACATCAATTGATTCTACAAAATTATTAAATGAGAGTATTATTTTCTCTGGCGAGTATTTGAGTGAAAAAAATTTAGATAAATATGACATAACGATTGAAGTTATGGATTTTCAAGATACATTATACTATAAATTACCAGGTACTATGGAGATTCCATGGAAAGCTTTTTTTGAGGTAAAATATTTCAACTGAAGAATATTTATGACTTTAATTTCATGTAACGTTTTATCTTGTTTATTAAACAGGTTTTTAGCAAACGCGTTTGGATTTTCTTGATTATACTCGTACCTGTTTCTTCAGTATTATTTGGTGTGATTTTAGTATTACATAAAGATAGAAGAGGATTCGTTCATAAATTGTCAGACGGTTTTTTAAATGTATGGCGAATCTTTGTGCATCAGGAGTTTACAGGTAAACTATTAAGGAAGATTTCTTATAAAAATACAAACACGAGGTTAATATTACGTTATTTTATACTACTTCGTTCAAGGTTTTTTTGATTATTTACATCCATTAAATAAAATTATCAAAGGGTTGTACATTTCGAGCGGTACTATTTTTATTAGTTATTTCTCTTATGTTTCTTGAAACAAAATTATGGACTAGTTCATAGGACGTTAATCCTATAAATTTTAATACATTTTTTAAAGTAATAATCATTTACGAAATAATACGAACGTGAAGTAAGTGACGGAGGACTCACTATCGACTCTTTTAATTTTTATTTTCATGTATTAGATCACTAATATATTTTCATGCATTTAATTTTTTTCACTGTGGCATCATTGTGCATCATGTGATGCCTTTCTCTTTGATAATAATATATTCTTATAGCTCTCTAGCCTTTTTTTTTCTTTAAGTAGTTTTTCAACGTATACCTAAGAAAATCCACAAAAAGTGTTCTAATTCGATCCCCCATTTAAATAAAAAAATTTTTTTGAGGCATACTATTGAAACTGGGCCCATTTTACTTGTAATGTCATGGGCTACAAAGAAAAAAAATTTGATCATGGATTTGAGTCAGAGTAACACCCTTTTTTGTGGTTTACGTACTATTATGCATATAATATAGATGCTACTATTGACTATAGATTACAGATTTCATGCTTTTTGTATATAATAACAACATTTTTGAGCTTGAATAAGTTACGGTTAAGCGTATAAAATGTACTGTTAAAATAAAACTAGAATAACTGAGATTAGTTGTTTGAGTAGCTAATTCATTTTGCTCTCTTTTCACTGTTATGTAAACTTAAAAATTGAATGTATGAAATCAAAACAAAGAAATTGGGTCTGGATTATAAAAAATAATTGAATATTACAAATTACCTCAAGAATACTGATTTTATTGTACTCTATGTTGTTTGTGTCGACAGCGTTGAACACGTATGACTCAAAAATTGATATACGCAAGTACACGAAAGACATTTAAAATTTTTTAACATCCATCGCTTTTTCATAAAAATTTTTATGCTCGCAAGATAATCTGCTATGAGGTAAAAATTTTCAAAACAAGCTTAAGTCAATGTGACACAATTTCCTGTTATATACACAAAAAAGTTGTATCAATTTATTGTATAATCCCACATTGTTTGTGACATTATCAATAAAATAAACCATACATTGAAGGTGTGCCTCAAAAAAAAAATGTTTTTGATACAAATTTTGAAAGTACGTTCATGACATGCAAAAACAAATTTCTAAGTTAAAATATTATATTTTTTTAAATGAGTTGACCATTTGTCTAAAATATTAAGTAATAATAATTTTTACCATCCCGCCCCGACCAAAAATCTGTAAATTTTAAAAAATTACAAAATTAAAATCCAAATTAATAATATATTTTATAATTAGGTTTTATATTTAAGTAACCTAAATATTAAAGTCCCTCGGGCCCGGTGCTTTTCTTGGTGACAGGCAACATCAGATACAAAACCAACACTGCGATTGGCGCCCTAGGTAATAAAAACAATTTTTGCAACTTGTACCTAAACATAAAAAACACCTGCGCCAATTGAGCATGTAAGTCGTACTTGGTGACCTATAACGTACACAATGGACATAATTTTGGAGAAATAAAAGAAACCTTAGAACGTTGAGTCGAAAAATACTTCCTCTAGATTTCAATTTACATTCTTGAAAATTAGTTCCTCTAGATTTCAATTCATATTTTTGCAAAATACGAACCAAGATTTTTTTTAAAAAACAAACTTATACATAAAAAGAAATATAAGTTTTCGTTGTACAATCGCCATCATGTTAGGGGCTATTCAGCGGCCAGTGGGACCTGCAAAGTTGGGTTTGAGGGTCTGTAGGGTTATCAGGTTGGATGGTAACGGTGTGGCATAAGCTATTTTCTTACCAGGGAAATGTAAAGGTCCAAATATCACTAAAAACGCCCCGAGGTAGAGATAATAAGTTAATTCATGATTACCGAATAATGACAAGTAAATTTTATTTATGAATACATTATAATAATACACATAAGTTAGATTAGATTTTACTGATGTTAACAGAATATTGCGGTTTTCATTGAAAAGGGATGAGGAATTTCTCACATCATCTTCGGGTTGGCTGGCCAAGTACAACCATAAATTTTTTGACACTTATAATTATAGACGTATACATAATTGCTATTTGCTTTTAAATTTAACGTGCTCTAACTGGTTCGAAAATTAATTGTGTTCGTACAATGAGTGTAATCTAAAAAATCTCTTGCGTGAAGGGCAGGATTGTTGTATGTTTGAGCCCAAAATTTGAACGACGTTTTTCTTTTTGAGGGCGAAAAGTGATAGATTATGTCTGTGGGTATTTTTTGCCTGCTTAACATTTTACACTTCAGAGCAGAGGGGACTCCAGGTGATTTAAGGGCACGAAGTGAAACACATCGCTGTGAGAGTGAAGACAGCCAGCGCGCTTGACGGGAACGTTTAGAAACGCTGGCTGGATAGTGGATGACCTTGGCGATGCCAAACCTAGAAAAAATATTTATTACAATTAATATAATTTCTGTATGGTTGAGTAAGTGTTTTTAAAAGATGATGTTATCCATATTCTTGACTTCAAATAATATGTAAAGTGATTTTAGTGGGTGTATAACAAATACGCCTATAACAAAGTTGAGCAGAATAACCTCGATGCTACTACTAAAATAAAACATGACGTCAATTTTTATGTATCTGACAATCCAAAAAACACAAAAAGGTTAGTTTGACATTTGATAGTGGATTTAGCATCACAGAAGTCGTCCACTATCCAGCCAGCGTTGCAAAAACTTGACGACTAAAGCGCTGGCTATCTTCACTTTCACAGCGAATAGTAAGAAATAGTAGTTTTTGTCATAGAGCCGTTATTATTATCGTTTCGCAAAATTGCCAAAAAAGTTGTAAAAGATAAAAACTACTATGATGCTTATTTTACTTAAAAGAGAAGCTAGCAATTTTGCGAAAGAGGCAAAAAGTAATCGGAAACAATAACAATGAATATTACACTACTTTTTGTATCAATACATGGTACTACTAGACAAGTGAATTTTAAAAAATAAAATTCGACTTTACTTTTAAAGTCCCCTATAAACCTCGATTAAACTACAATTTAATTTAATTTATAACTTACATTTGATAAATTGGAAAACCATTGATTATAATTATCGAAGTTTTCAAAATATACAACTTCAATCTTTTTATTCATCATATATTATTGAATATAATTAAGGATTCGTAAAATTTTTACACGATTGCTCAACTATACTTATATTTTTTTTAATTTACAGATGTACAATTCAATTCCGTATCTTCAAAAATGGCAAGGCTGTCGCTATATCTGACAGCATTCATTATTATTTCCATGTACGCAGGCTGTTTTACAAGCTTTGCTACAGTTTCAATACCACACATTCCATTTAGAAATGCGCGTGAATTTCTAGAGGACAAAACATATCAACTGATTATTTTAAAAAACTCTGATGATTTAAAGTACTTTTCGGTAATTTAATCAAGTTTCAACCAAAAGTATTTTTTTCATTATATTAAAAAACCTTATCGTATGACGTTTTATTAGAGCTCAGTGGACAATATAAACGACGAACTAAGATTATTTTTGAAGGATGAAAATAGTCTACCTACAACCCAAGAGGATGCTTTAAAGCAGGTGCTGTAAAATATTAAGTTTGTGTGTTGGTTGTTTTTAAAAACATTAAACAATGAAATATCTTTTACTATAATATATAAAACTTGTTTCTAACATTTATTCGTATACAATTTTGTAACTTTACTTGAAATGGTGGTAAAACTGTTTGTCGAAGGATACTTATTTGCGATTCTTGAGTAAAAAAATTTTCGGAATGGATATAAATTCTATGGAAGTGATTAATATATATGTGCGTGTGGGCGCGCTCACGTGTATGTGTGTGTCCATATGTAAGTGTAAGTCTAGCTTACCAAATTACAGCAATTTTAACAATTTTTGAAAGCTATTAAGAGTTAATCAATAAAAATCGATTATTTATTGGCACAGAAATCATTCAAAATTTTTTTTATAATTTCAGATATGCAATGACAGAGTAGCTTTTTATTCGTCTAGCATATTACGGAAATCCAGAACTATTCATTTCCATTGTAAAATCTTAGCTATTCCACTAGGTCATTCTAGAAAAAAAGCTATAGCTTTGAACAAAGGAGATCCACTTCTTCAATTATTAAATCATCAGTAAGTATTTTCAAGTAAAAATCATTGTCTTAGTATTTAAACATTGTTTTTTTTCAGCATTCAGAAGTATCGAGAGAATGGAATAATATCTCGAGCAAGGAAGGAAAGTCTTCGCACTATTCGCAATGAAAAAGGAGTTTCATTTACATCATTCGGTTTTACTGAGGTTGCCCCATTGTTTGTATTTTTATTAAGTGGATTTGCCCTCAGCCTAATCGTATTGTTATATGAAAAATATCACAGACGTATAATACTGTATTTTGTAAAAAAACCATGTAGGAGAATCAAAAAACTTAGGAAACCAAAGAAAACCAACCGTTTATACAATGATGGAAAGCCATTTTCAATATATTCTCAGTACAGAGAGCCACAGCCGCGCCCTTTGTGGCCTTATACTCCATAAGAAGGTTATACTTATACAGTAAATCACTAAAATAAATTTTTAAATGATGTACTTTTAACAATACCACTTTCGTACTAAACGAATGAATAACCCGTTACTTAGTCGTACACATATAAAAAATAACAAGAAATGATCACAAGTAGAAAACAATAGTTTTTGTACCGTAAGTTAAAATAAAAAAGTAACTCGCCCATAGGCCGAGCCCCTTAGTGCCCAACTTCCAAATCTCATTTTTTGAAAATTACTCTAACGTATAGATTGTGTAAGACATTGAAGCTACGCTCACTAAAGTCTTAATAAGTAATTTATACCGTAGTAAACTTTATTACTCTCGTCTTTTTTCTACTCACTCAAAGTTAAGTCAAAGTTTGCAACTAATACATTGTAAGCTCTTCGTACATACCTATGTCTAACCGAAAATGTTTCAGATTTTATTTCTTGGATAACATGAAGTTGGGCGTCCTAAGGTTTTGGTATTATTTTAAAATAATTAAAGGAGTTTCGTAGGTTTTTAAAAAATCTGAAAAGAAATAAACATCACAATAAGCTGAGGATGAGAAAAAAATTCTGATATTGATTACTGACAAGGAATGATAAAGTTTTGATCGTTGGTAAAATCATTGTTATTTGTAGTAAGAAATGTTAGTTTGAAGTAAGATTGTTTTTGCGTTTTTGTTAAAATTTATAATGTCAAGTGTTAAATAATGTATCATATCACATTAAAACGATACAAAAATAATGGTGCGCATCCAACTAAGACAAGCACAAACATTTCCACGGGCCTATTGCAAATCGTGTTGACATGACGCACTAGGTGCATAGATAATTATACCATCTAACCTTTTTACGTTACATATGTGGTCAAAATGTTAAAAAGAAAAGTGGTATTTAATATTATGCCTTTATTAAATATCTTTTCTAATAAATTAACCACTTTCGTAGTTCCAGCCGTTTCTAACACTTTAAACGTAAAAATTGTTTTAAAACGGTGAAAAATCATCACATATCCTTTAATTAGATCGTATAACATTTGCGGATGAATTGTTTCATTCAAAATTTATAAATCTTGTTAGAATACGCTTTTTGTATTTCCTATTGTATTTTCTTCAAGATGGTCTATACTCAAAATTATGATATAAAGATCATTCTTTTACTGGATGGATAGTAAAACTAGCAAGTCAAACATATTATTTTTTTTTTTTTTATTCACTTTTATGTTTAACCTCTTACACTTTAACATACTAGCTTCAGAAAGAAAAAAATTGTGAGATTCCTCCCAGACAAAATAAATTTTAAATCTTTTCGTATACAAGAGACGTCGTTCACGTTGACTTGCGTTTGGTGCACTTCAAGACAATCGATGGTCGTCGACAGCGTATAGTAAGGTACTATTGTGCGTTAATAAAATTCTAGAATATTGTAACAATATTGACTTGTATTGATTGTCTCAATTAAGATTGATTATGGCACAACATAATGAACTTAGGTGGACATTGTACGAAAAATTTAATTAATTCGTAGTATTTAACGTACTATTTAATTTGAATAAAAAATGTTAACTTTTAATTTGAAAAATTAACAATTAATAATTAAAAATTTATTTCTCACTTATTGCGTTACAAAATATGCTGTTAACGAGGTTAATTTATAATATGAACTTTTCATTAAAATCTAATGTCTTAGATCACGCTTAATTTGATCGTATTTTAAATGATACATTAAGAAGAAAGTTTTTTCTGTAATGATTTGTTCGATTAATTAGAATTCCCAACTTCAAGAAAATTAAGTCGTCATATTATTAGTAAGCTAAGCTTAAATCAACGTTAATAAAATACTGTTTAAAGTAGCATAAATATTGTTAGGATAAGTTTTACTAAAGGAAAATATAAGGCTAAAGATAACTTACATGATTGCTAATTATACCTGAAAAAGTGAGGTGGCTGAAAATATACTGAAATGCTCCATCAATAGGTAACTTAAATAGAAATATTTAAACTTTAATTAAATACATTTTTTATAACAGTATTTCGGTTCTTCTTTTTGACTTAGTTAATTTCTAGCCATTGTGGATAAAAAATTTGATGTATCTAATCAACCATCTTTATTCTACTATGTCTATATCGTTGCAGATATTTTTGCCGTGGACTTGCAAACAAACAATTTTTTTTTTCATTGAAATATTGATAGCAAAATTGTACTTGACATTAAAAAAAGCAAGTCGACAACGGTGTAAGTTTGTTAATTAACATATTATAAAACGTTCAAACTATAATTTTTACTTTTGTATTAATATGATAAAAACTATAAAATCTCAAAGTTCTTTAATTAATTGTTTGTGAATAAAATAGATTTACTAATGAAATTACATCATTTATTATTTTTCCTTCTTCATTCTCTTTCGTAGACGATAACCGTGAGTCAATCGATATTTTTACTGTTGATTACAGTCTACACATTGGCAACTGGCTCATTTTTCGGAGGAGCATATAGATACAAGACGTTATTGTTTGAGTGGAGCCACGCCTCAACCTTGTCCGAATCAAATTGTTCGGGGATGTTAAAATTTACGCTAAATTCTGGGGAAGTATTTCTGATTTTATCTTTTTCAACTTTTTTGTTTCCCGTCACTGAAACGGATGTACCACTGACCTAAACCACAAACATATTTTTTTAAATAACATTTTCTCATAAAATAATCTTTATGCATGTAGATAAAATAGTGTCATGAGACATTAAACCAGATAAAGACTTAGACAAAAAACTTCCGTACTTACGATGACGTTGAGCGTATTGGGAACAAATAGTGTGGTATCTATTTCCTTTAGACGTTTAAACTACAAATGCGCCACTTTATTAAATTTTTGATTAATGTAAAAATAATGAGATATTTGTGTATGATTGATCGTTTCCTTACCTTAAAATGGTCCTTTAAGAGGCGAGGATCATCCTTAGATATTGATTTAATCTCCAACTGCCTCGCCTCTTGTGACGTTTTGCTAGGAGACATAGTTTGGTGACCCGCCAACGACATTCCAAGCTGGTTTAAAGGACCAATTGGTGTTACTTGGTGATCTTCAAACGGTGATTCAGTCCAATCCTTTTCAGACATTTTAATACAAATTCTAGTGTAACATGAAATTCTCGATTAGTCAGAAATTATAAGTGCGAATTGTGGTTGAAGATACTCTATAAAAACCTCTTGATTGAGAGAAAAGTGGCACGAGACTGTTGGTCTCAAGGGTCTTATCCTCTCGTTCTCACGTTTAAATCCAATCTTCGCCACCTGCCTCGATAACTCAGAAGGTTGCTGACGTGACTGCAATTCTATGCAATAGCTAGTGAGCTACAACTGCTAAGTGCTACGAGGCGAGTTCGGTTTTACCACTGATTCAAGCGCCTTATCGTGGCCAAACTACCAAACAAGGTGCACATGTTTTTTTTCCTTTGCTGAGCATGGAAGGGGTACAACGAGTATACGTCAGACGATTCCCGCGGAAAAGTGCACGCAGGTACAAATATTTTACCCCAGGATAGGGCTTGAAATTTCAAGAAAACATTGGAATTTTGAGGGATTATACGAACATCAGTATATAAATTTTGTGTTAGTACAAGATTTCATTACAATTTCGTTGAATGAGACGTAACCCACTTTTGCTTTAAAAAAAATCGTTTGAACAACCGTGTGAAAATTATAAATTTACCTCGTTAGTTACTATCGTCATTTTTGAAAACTAATAGTAGTATAAGTCTAATCGTATAATATTAGCGTAACCAACTAAGGCAACGTGTATTACAAATATTGGAGGAATGAAATGTTTTAAGAGAAACAATGTCAATAAATAAATATACTACCATATTAATTATTTCTACCTTAAATATGTCCCAGTAAGTGTCATAAAACTATTTAAAAATACGAAAAAAATGTGCATCACTTCTTATGAGATATGACTTTTTATCACTCAGAATCAATTATACATACCCTACTATGTTTTTGTATCGTATAAAAAAAATTGATGCAAAAAAGCTCGTGCAACTTAAATAGATTTGTATCTTTAATACATTGGTCATCAGCTATTGAGTAAAGATCCTAAAAAAACTAAAAACGTAACTAGCCAGTTTATTATTCTGTATGCTTAATTTTTGATAAATAAAGGAATTTATCAACTATTAAATAACGCCATGTTGACAAGGAACAGAAAATTTTTCCATAATTAATTAGAAAAATTCTTTACTTGATATTGTAATTTGAAGTGTTGAAAAAAAGATTTTTAAAAGTTATTGTTGAATTATATAATAGTTAAGAAAATGAAATAAAAACCTACATACATTCACAAAGTTTTTTAAACTTAATATTGTAACTTCTTGATTTGATATTCATACGTTTACTGAATAAATAACAAGTTTTAAAGCTTTTTATAGACCCTAGAAGGAAGAAAGTATTTCAGAAAGTAACTTTCGGATTTTTAACTATGAGCGTCCGTGTTTCTCTGTGGCCATTTTTAATAAAAGAGTCCTACTCAAGTTTAATAAATGTGTTTGTGACCTGCTTAACACGATTTTTGTTGGTGGCTTGCTGTAAAATTTGCAAATCAATAGTTATTAAAAATTTTGTTAACAAATTGAAAACTCATGAAATTTTGATTTAAAAAAAAACATTCGTATTTTTAAGCACGATTCAAGCAAAAAATATGTCTTACAATTTTTCTTTGATAGTTATACTTTTTTAGTAAAAAATTTTCAAATTTTTGAAAAATTGGAATTTTGCAATTTTCAACCGTTACTATCTTAATAGTTGAAGAAATTTTTGCAATTCTGCAAGGCGCAAAAGATTTCTTTATTATTGCCCTTTAGAAAAACATAAATTTTCTCCTAATCATAAGCTTTGAATAGTAAGCTTCTTGCTACTCTACCCATGGTCTACCCATAAAGGAAAAAAAAGAAATTTTTTTTGGTAAAAAAATGTTTTTTTATTCCTTGGTTAGTTAAAAATAAAAATTATCTTGTAGAAGGAGTTAGAAGCAAATTCAAATAGATCACCATTTATTTTTAAAGACACGTGAATTTTACAGATCGTCATCATCAAAAATCGTATTTGAAAAATATAAAATAAATTTTAAAAAACTTGGATGGGACCATTTTGTTAGAAAAGACTACGGAAACCTACCTAGCATCCATACTATTCGATTAATATTGAAAAATAAAACCCACACAGAAAATAAACATGTATTTTACATTTTATTAATTTCCAAACCATGCATTTTTTTAATTATAATGACGATTTGTAAATTAGGAAGTTCCGTCCTTTCCCTTAGATACTGTCCGTGATGCGTCAGGTAATTTAAATTATTGACACATTATTGTGTTACATTATTATTAATGTACAAATTAAAAAAAAAAAATTACACAATTATTAAAAGATTAAATTTTTCTTTATTTTTCTCGGTGTTTTTTTCTACTAGGTATTAAGCAAAGCACCACGTTTGACTAGCCTCAATTGGGACCCAAATAAAATCTATCTACTATTGGCAATGATTTAATTACACGCGCATAATGCTTATTTAACAATCCATCAAATTATTCATCCATATAATAGTCGTTCTGTACAATATTTCACAATAAAGAATGGATGATTAAAATTGTCCCTTAGAGATCGCTAATGACTTTGTTATCATTCAAAAGCTGTGGATCCTAAAAAATACAAAAATTTTTTATTTATATGTTTCTCTTTGGACTTGTCTTACGCTTTTAAAATTAAAATAAATATTTCAACTTACAAAAACATCTGTTCTTCTACTGTACAGCATATCTCTTAGATTTATCAGTGGTCGAGCAAAGATGGACATCTCGTTGCCCTGCGTTTCTGTATTACGCTTTCTTATTAAAAATATCCTCGTTATGATCTTAATTCCACCTCTTTGGTGTCCGTAAAATCATTCGACTATATTAATAAACCGAAATTACTTGCTTCCCATCTATATGAAAATCCCTGCTCGTTTTATGCGTATGGTAACAGTAAAAAAAACTTTATCCCTGCTCAAGCTACATTTCCTACTTGCGGTGCCTTACAAATCCAGTGAAATTTTTCGTTGTCACTGTTTATCTAGAAAAATATATCTGATACTTTAAAAATACCGCCAATTTTTTATTATTTTTTTTAATTTATTTATTCTTCTATTCTAATAATGCAACACAATATACATCACATCAGAGGGCTTTCGTACGAAGATGCTATGGAATTCCATACAATGCCAGAATTTATTATAATTACAATCCGAAAAACTAATAATGTTCGAAATTTCAAGCGTAAACATAACTTAGCGAAATTAATTTATAAAATATATTGGTCTTCTTGTTTTGTGGCATATTGCAGGAGGGCTAATCTTAACTAAAAGGCTTTCAAAATTTAACACGACTTTAGAGTCTTCAAAAAAACATAGAAATTCTGAATATTCGAAAAAAATTTTTATCCCCTATGGTGTAAGTTAAGTTAAAGATTGGAGCCTGTAATTATCTGTTATTTACGATGAAAGTTCCCTTCGAATGTTTACGTATGTATAACTCAGTTTTGCAAACAGTCACGGATCAGTGATAGATGACGCATTTGTCTGCTTGTGCTCACTAATTAATAATTTTGTACAAACTATCTACAAACAAATCTGTTTTTAGTACCCCTATTTCCAAACGGTGAGAAAAAATTAATACGTAGCTTGAACAGTTATGAATATGATAAAAAAAGAGGAGAAAATATCCAAAACTTGCGGTTGCAGGGGAAAAAAGGCGCTTGGTCACGTGTTTAAGAAAATTGGCCGTGATATTTAAAGGGTAGGAGTGAAAAAAGCTCGTACTTACTACAAGTAAATACGTTGCCCTTTGTAGAATTTTGATTGGTTGAAACAATGGGCTCTAAAGTTAGATTAACCTCATGTGGTGGTGGTAGTCCTGATGTTTGAGATGGCTTTATATATCATTTATGTTACGCTAAGGTATTAATATTTTAAATCCCTGGCACCTACGTTGGTTTATTTTATGGAATATTTCTCGTTGTACGCAGTAAACCAATGAAAAATTTTAGGTAGAGCACGAAAAATTACGACGATTTTATTTTTATTTTTGAAAGCGCTTAAAAAATAGGAAAATTGTTTAATCTAAAATCGATAGGATGTTTTGTTAAAGTTTTTCACAATAAATAACAAGGATCCACTCCAATCACTGGCACTTGCATAACTTGTTATTCTAAAATTATTTATATTTCACATCTTTCACACCTAAAAACTCACGTCTGGATCGCATTATCATTGTTTCTATCTAAAGGGGAAAAAAAAATTCTAGTACCATGGAAACACACAAATGTTTTAACAAAAGCTGTTATTTTATTATTAAGGTAAAGTTTAATTGTAAATACAACTACAGTAAAGTCAGTACGCGCTGCACAAAAATATAAGATGTTTTATTGCTTATTTTAAGATTGCGGTCAATATCATACTTCGATTTCTTTGGTCTTTCCTTGCCAGAGAAGTAGCTACGTGTTCTTAAAACTACCACATATGCTTGAAACATAAAAATCCTACACACCAACAAATAAATGGCTTGAGATTTTATACAATCACCCAAAAGAAAGCTTTCGATCAATGACATGATTTATTTACAAATGGGTCAGTGCTTGTACTAAAAAAAGATCATAGAAAAAATAAACGTAAAAAAAAAACACGGGCAGGAGATTCACAAACAGATATAAATAAATTATAAGTAGAGCTGCGTAGTAGCAGGTGGTGAAACTGAATTGTCATGGACATTGTACGCATTGGTACTGTCACGCTTTTTGGGCTCAACTCCATATAGTCTCGCTTCTTTGATTTATGACGGATAGTGCTACTTATGGTAAATTTTAGACGTCGGAAGGAGAAAGCTCAGAAAAACGTTTCTAAAAGCGTATGGGCCGTTTTAATTATGTATGTCCTTAACCGCAGAAGAGGATGGGTGCGTTGGGAGATGTTTTTGTACATATCTGTGTATTTAGTATAGAGCCCTAATATTGCATCAAGTACTGTCTACGGAAGATTTAGTAATGACATTTTTTTTTTTATTTAGGTTGGAGCTTACAAAAAATTTTAAATGTTCAAGTTAATGCAGATAGCTAATATCGAATTGATTCATATATTGTATGCGAGTTTTAGACAGCAATTTTAGCTAGCAAATACGTGAAATTGCACGTGGTGTATTTTAGTAGACCGTATTATGGAGTAACGGAGAATACCACGTCAATTGTTAATGTAATTTGAACTCAACCCTCATTTTAAAAATAATCTGTTTGTATCTTCCAGCCATACAACAAAAAAAAGGTTTAAGGGCAGTTGGAGTCAAATTGAGAAATTAAATGAAAACTATTTGCCTAAATGAACCAGTACAAATTTCAGTGTTTTATTCCAGAAAAATTGTTTCTATGGTAAATCATAAATGATTTTTATAATGATTGCAAAAAAATACCATTTTGAACCATAACTATAAAAAAACTATAATTGTCTTTCAGACTCAGCGCACTTTCCTTCTTACAAAAAGGACGGCCTTTTCAGTCGTAAGTTGGCTGGAATTTCTGACTCAACGACAGAAAAAACGGGTCAGTTTAGCAGCTCATAATAATTGTAGTTTTTAAAAAAGATTAATAAAAGAACTCTCATATTTTAATTTAAAAAATTTTTTTTAATTTGTTATATTTATTTTAGTTTATTTTTGACAAGGATACTTAAATTTTATTTAAATATTTTATGGTAATAATGCTCATTTGAATTTTAGAAGGAATAGTTTTATAGACTTGTTAATTAAGGCTAAACAAACTTATGATGATAAAATTATGTCTATACGAACTTTATTTATGAATTTACAGGATAAATATAGGTTTGATAATAAAGATATCTATCGTATATATTTTCATAGTGGATTTGTGAAAAATAATTACGTACGCAATGGTTACTACATGAATGTGTGTAAAGAATATTTATACATACGTTGATAATTATACATTAAAACCTTTTGATTGTTCCTCAACATTTTCAGCAAGACTTGCAGTACCAGTCTTTATTGCCTCTGAAAGGCTTTGAACACAAAATAAGATGTACATGTTATCCGTCGAAGTTTTGTCAATGACTTTTGACGATGAAGCATTTGATTTTAAAGATATACTTTTCCCTGCTTCTGAGCACGTTGTTTTAGATATAGTAAACAAAGATCGAGGTTTCTTGGGTATGAATGTCATAGAGCTCAGATGTATCAATGCTTCTTCGTACGTATCTAAAATATATATATACATTTTGAAAATTTTATAAGTAAGACAAAGTAGGCGGTGGAATTGCACTACTGCTTACAAAGTTGGATATGACTTGAATATCATCGTCTGTCTATGGAAGAGGCATATAAAATGTTGTATCTTTGGCCTGTTACGTTATCAACACCAATAAAAGTGACATGTACAATGAAAGGCTCAGAAAATTCTTTTGCGCTGCTATCAATTTTTACTATGACAAATTTACTGTTTATCTGTAATGAAACTCATCACGTACAAAAGGTCATCATAGTCATAAGAAAAAAAATTTTGTTTTTTACCTTTACAGAGTACAAATTTGATACTGATGAAGATTAAAAGTAGTCAGCAGAACAAACTGCAGTGTTTACTTTATTATAACCATCAAGAATTTCGAATAACGTATATACAATGACACTAACACAATAATTGTTCATATTAACAGTTGTCTCACGTAGTTACTAACACCTTTCACTGTTGATGCAAATAATAACAATCAATTCACTTCGTTTGCCAATTGCTTCCTCATGCACATGTAATGAAGCACAAACAGTAAGCACTGTCAATGTTATAATCATACGCTTTCGTCATTGTAAAATACACTTTCCTATGCACAGCCTATACATATTTTTTACATTAATGTAGCAGTGGAACAATGAACAATGTACTATCATCTTCCAAAAGTTCAAAAATTTTAAATAAAATTAGTTTCGATTGTATATTATTCATGTTAAAATTTTCCACTTTCTTTTCAAAATCTTTTTTGACTTTCTACATATTTATAAGTGTTGAATCGCTCGGGTACGTAAAGCCAGGTCCAAGAATAAGTAACTGCTCTAAAGTAACTTTAGAATCGCCAAGAGCACTAGTTGGATTCATAGCCATTTGTTTAATTTTTATCACTTTACAGAGTCTTTTGTCAACACAACATTGATTGGTTCTTGAATCCAAATGTCAAATTCCATGTAATTCACTTTTTCCAAATAAATTTGTTTCTGGTTTTTACTGGATTTTATAATTGTTAAATTTAATTGTTTTTCTTTTTTTTTTTATTGTTTATTAAGCGTTTCTCTTCGATTTTTTTGCATAGCTAAACGAGAGGCTTGTATCCACTAGCAATCTGCTCTTTTGTTACGCCTAGAGTGCTTTCAAAATCAAAAGCTCAAATTTCATTCAACGAACACTTCATATTTTTGACATCATCAGCAATATGATGCAAGTTATAAACATTATATAGTATTAAAATATAATTATCAAAAAACTTTGCAATAAACTTTATTCTCGTTGAATAAGCCCCTCCTTTTTTTGTTTGAAAAATATTTATTTTGTATTGTAAAAAAAAAAAGTTGTTTTATTAAAAAAAATGTATGACATTTTTATATCAATAAAAATGAAAAAAATACAATTGGTCGGAAATGAGTTAAAAAAATTTTATTTTAAGGAAAGTGCACTTTTTGCAAGATGAATAGCATAAAAGTCAAGCAAAAATATACGTATAAAGCATGTGATACGGTGTATGAGGTAAATTGTACTACCTTTTGTGTCTGTATTATTTTTAAAAATACAGCGTAACAACTGTTTTTAACATTATATACGTTAAGTATTGAAAAATAAAAATGTTAGCTACTATAGACGTGCAAGTGTAAAAAGCCTAAAATAAAAAAAATTAACTGTTTACTATTTTTTTTGTTATCTTTAAATCTTTTTAATATTCAATACATACAGTGGCTTGATCTATGTTTTGCGAAAAATTAAGCTTTTTTTTTTATAACAACTTGCCACACAATTTTCATTAGCATAAATAACTAATGCATATAATATTTTTCACTTCTTCTTCGAAAAAATTTTTTTATCCCTGCATTAAGTAACAAGATACAATAAAAAAGTGCAGAACAAATTTTAGATATATAAGAGATTCATTTTGAAATAAGAAATAAAAAAAATAAAAAAAATCGTCAATAAACCAACTACAAAATAAAAATTTATAGAGACATAAATAAAATATTACATTTATTTGAGAACCACCCTGAGGTACTAGGCACATGCAGCACTGATTTTACTTTCTCGGTTTTTTGAGCCAAGTTTCAGAACCACAGGATTTGTCTATCCTACAGCTACAGCTAAAAACGAACTTCAGGAATGTTCAATCGTAATTATCAAGTGAGCAATTGGCCTTCAATATTTTATTCAATAAAAAGTACATGTATTTGATGGACGCTGAGTTTATACAGGGGAGCTTTAGGTGAAGTCACCAAAAAATATCTAAGTGCAAAATATACAAAAATTTTACGCCATAGTTGGTCAAAAATCGCCAATTCGGCTGTTAGTTATCAGATCTGGTCATCCTGGCTACGACACGGCTTAAAAGGGTTTGGGATTCCTTTTCCCACTATACCAAAACTTCCTGGCCGTGAAGTGGGAAAAAAGTCACGCCCATCGACATACAGTCAACCCCTTCCCAACTTCCCCTCTTTTTATTTGTATTTCCGAAAACAAACAAAACGAAAGCCAATCCACGTAGGTCGAGTTGCAAAGAAACCAATACATGATAAAATTTTAAATCAATGCATCATATGCTTAAAGATATTTTTTATTAGAGATTCTAGCCTAGAAGCACATACGTTAGTCAATTTGAATATTATACGTACCTTTTTGCTTGTACCTTAACATTGCAGAATTTTGGTTAAGCTTTTACCTTTAAACTCAAGATAAAGTGCTATCGCTCATTTGTCCGTAACTACAGTACCAAGTACAACAATAGCACTCTGTCCTACTTACATATATGTGTACATGGCCTCTGCTTAACGTATCTACCCTTTTTTCCTGCGGATAAGGACATATACAATTACAACAGCCCCTACTCTCTTAAAAACGCTTCCTCGAACTTTTACCCTACCAAAGTCAAAAATTTCTAATATTTTATCTTTACTTTCCAGCATAAAACAAAGTAGCGACACTACATATAGAGTTGAGCTGAAGAAGAATAGTTTTTTCCCTCAAATATCGCGTGTCAGGACTGATACATTCAATGTCATGACAATTCAGTTTTACCACCTTCTACTACGCAGCTCTGCTCATAATATATTTACAATTATTCGTGTAGGTCCTGCACCTGCTTTTGTTCCACATTTACTTTTCCTATGATATGTTTATTGAATCAAGCACTGACAGATTTGTAAGTACATCATGTTATTGATCGAACACTCTCTTTTGGGTGTTTGTACAAATCAGCTGTTTGTTGGTGTGTGTTCTTTTTTATTTTTAGAGACAGTGTTGCGACTTAATTTTACCGTGGCCGTTTCTCTAGTAAGAAAAAACCAAAAAAATCAACGTATGATAGTGACCACAAGCTCAAAATAAGCAATAAAATACCTAATCATTTTGTGCAGCTTATACCAAATAAAGTGGAAGGAAAAATTTTTTTTTTTAAATTAAAAATAATTTTTATGCATTCATCACTACTGTAGTTCTATTTTCAACTAAACTACATCCTAATTACTAAACAACAATTTTTTTTACAATACTTTTGTTTTTCATGGTATAAGATTTTTTACTTTTTTTTTTCTTTTCTTAAGATAGAAACAATAATTCTACGATCCAAACATGAATTTCTTGGTCTAGAAGATATAAGATTTAAATAATTTTAGAATAATAAGTTACGCAAGTTCAAGTGATTCAAGTAGGTCCTTAATATTAATTATAAAAAATTTCAATTAGGCATCCTACCGATTCTGCAACAAGCGATTTTTTACTTTTTTAAGTATCTCCCTAAAATCAAAGTAAATCCTGGTATTTTTTTTTTTCTACCTTATGTTCTTTATTAGTTCTCGGCGTAGAACGAAAAATATTCCAAAAAATAAACCAACGCAGCTGACAGGGATTTATAAAATTAATACCTTGGAATGAAATAAATAATATATTAAACCATTCCCAACATCATGACTACCACCACCACACCTGGTTAATCGAATGCTAAAGCCCATTGTTTCAACCAATTGCAATTCTACGGAGGGCCCCGTATCTTCTTACAGCAAATCCGAGCTACTTTCACTCCTACCCTTTGAATATCACAGCCAATCTTCTCAAACTCGCGACCAAGTGTCTTTTTTCCCCTGCGACCGCAACTTTTGTGTATTTTGTCTTTCCTCTGTTACTATTTCCATGAGTATTCAAGTTATGTATTGATTTTGTGATTTTCGTTTGTAAATAATGTGACGAAGAACATATATTTAATAAGATAATTTATGAAAAAAAAGCGATTTGTAAACGATTGCAGATATACCCTTGCGTTAGGGAATCTGATCTGACGTTGTTTGTAATATTGTAGTACTTAAGGTACGAAAGGAAAATTTGTATTTCAAATAGTAGACAACTAAATCAGATAAACTTTAACCAAAATTTAAACCCTAGGAGATGAATACAATATACATCAATACTAACGAGTTTCGATAAATAATACTTGTTACCTCTCAAATTGATATTGCCACGTATTCAAATAGTGTCTCGATCAATTTGACTCAAAAGGCTCGTGCTTAATCACTAACAAAGTACAACCTCAAAGGCAACACTGCAGAGAAGCTTCCAGTAAGCATCGACACACCAAGTGTTTAGCGAGACTGTGCTGGCGGAGGGTATACCTGGTCGTCCTCGAGACACCTGAGAATCCGCTTGCATTTTTAGCTGGGAACGCCTAAGCCTGCCACGATCATCGAGCAAACGTAAAAAAATTTTCGAAAATTTTTCCTAGGCATGAGGTATGAAGTAAGCTCGTCATTTGTCTGCAATCAGGAAACTGCGAGTCATCCAATTTCAAGTAGTACGAGTCCGAGTTTAGTCAGACATAGGCGGATTTTATATAAATTTATATTCTCGAGTATCGTACACCCATCTAAATGTTGTTAAATCCATTATAAAAACGAACAAAAAAAAACAAATAAAACTTAAATGAATTAAATTTCGTTAACGTGACTGTGCCAGTCTTGCAAGAGTCTCAGGAGTTTCGAGTTTTACCCGATACAGTATATTTTTCTAATAAAAGACGTTTTGGATTCTTGCAAGAGACTTTTATCCGAAGCGATCGGCTAAATTGAAAAAATCAATACACTCATCCGTAAGAATCACGGAAAGGACAATCGACTACTTTATAAAAGTCAAGCCAAAGAGTTATCGGACTATATACCTAACCAGGTATGTAGTGATCAAGGACACAACTACACTCTTATTATTAATTTAGTCTCGTAGCTCTTCGACCCCCTTGACACGATCGGTAGGTAGCACATGAATAATACATCCAACAGCGCGTCAAAAAAGGACTCTCTTAGCACATGATTTATTAAAGCCCTTGGCTACCGCGTACCCGCTAATAGTATAGTTCTCCTATAGGGGAGAGCAGCTGGTGAGGAATCACCCACTTTTACCCGCAAACGATTTTTACTGGACTAGTATAGTATATACACTATGGTATACGTATAGGTGGTAGTCATTTTAAAATAATTAAAGCATAGGACTAGTCGGCAAATATTTTTTAAATTTAATTATAAAATAAAACATGAAAAAGATTAAATCATTTATAAGTACAACCAGACAAAGACTTGAACAAAGAACTTTCATAGGTCAATGGGCCTCCCTGCGAAGAAAAATATTTTCTGCTAGTTTGCCAAATATTTTTTCATAATCATTCATACTCGATATTAGAGGGGCGTCAATTTTGGCTGCAGCTTTTTGTATGTGCATATGAATATATATATTATCGCACGTTAAACGTCAGAGGCCTTGGCAGTTGTATGAGGGACAGGTGATTTATGTCACTCAGCAGGTCGAGAGATCGAATGATTTTTCTTGTTATAGTAATTTAAACTTCATAAATTTGTTTATAAGAAATAAGATAACAAGCGTTATTTAATCAAGTTAAATGATCTGTTTATTCACAATAATACAATTTTTCAGTAAATTAAACAATTAAAAAAAATTAATAAAAAAATAAGAGAAAAAAGATGAGAGGTGCAAACAAAACAAGAAAAATAGATTGCATACATAGGTGTGTTTGTTGGCCTGTGATTTGTGGCGCTGGGATAAAGAAGGGATTATTTTTTATAAACCATATTCGAAAATATCTGTTCTTCGTCAACTTATTTACAAACAAAAGGCAGAAAATCACGACATAGCTTGAATACTCATGAAAATAATGACAGAAGAAGACAAAATATCCAAAAGTTCCGGTCGCAGGGGAAAAAAGGTACTCGGTCAAGCTCGCGTTAACGCTGGTATGGTGGGAGGAAAAAGCTCTTTAGTTTGAGTAGATTGGCCGTGATATTTAAAGGGTAGAAGTGAAAGTAGCTCGTATTTGCTACGAGTAGATACGTGGTCCTGCCTAGGGTTGTGATTGGTTGGAACAATTTGCTCCAACGGTTGATCAACCTCATGTGGTGGTGGTAGTCCTGATATTAAAAATGGCTCAATATATTATTTATTTTATACTAAGGTATTAATATTTCAAATCTCTGGCATATAAATTGTTTTATTTCATGGAATATTTCTCGTTGTACGCAGTAAGCCAATGAAACAGTTTAGGTAGAAAACGAAAAATTACTACGACTTTTTTATTTTTTTGAATACGCTTATAAAGTGAGATATTTGTTTAATCTCAAATCGATATAACGTTTTGTTAAAGTTTTCCACATTAAATAACAAGGATTCTTTTGAATCACTTGCACTTGCATAACTTATTATTCTAAAGTTATTTAAATCTCACATCTTCCAGACCTAAAAACTCACGTCTGGATCTCATTATCATTGTTTCTATCTTAAATAAGGGGAAAAAAGTAAAAAATCTAGTACCATGAAAAACAAAAATGTCATAACAAAAATTGTTGTTTAGTAATTAGGATGTAGTTTAACAAAAAATATAACTACAGTAGTGATGCATACAAATTAATTCAATTTCAAAAAAGTAAAATAGAATATTTCCTTCAATTTTATTTAATACATGCTGCACAAAATAATTTGGTGTTTTATTGCTTATTTTTAGATAGCTGTCAATATCTTCTTCCGATTTTTGTGGCTTTTCCTTGCCAGAGAAGTAGCCACGTGCTCACAAAATGTGGTAGTCTCACAAACACTATGTGGTAGGCTCCAAACATAAAAAATCCTCGACACCAACAAATAAATGGCTTGTAATTTTATTCAAACGCTCAAAAAAAAGCGTTCAATCAATGACATGATTTACTTACAAAAGGGTTAGCGCTTGATCCAAAAAACAGATGGTAGGAAAAATAAACGTAAAACAAAAACACGGGCAGGACATATACAAACTGATATAAATAAATTATAAGTAGAGCTGCGTAGTACAGTAGTAAAATTCAATTGACATGCACATAGTACGCATTGGTACTATCACACTTCTTGGGCTCAACTCTATATAGTGTCGCTTCTTTGATGTATGCTAGATAGAGCTATAGGAAACTCAGACATCGGAAGGGAAAAGCTCAGAAAAATGTTTCTGATAGTGTGTGGGCTGTTTTAATTATATATGTCCTTAACCGCAGAATAGGATGGGTGCGTTGGGAGAAGAACTTTATACATATCTGTGTATATAGTATAGAGCCCCAATATTGTATCAAGTACTATATCTATGGAAGATTTAGTAATGGCACTTTTTTTATTATACAGGTAGGAGCTTACAAAAAATTTCTAAATGTTTAAGTCAATGCAGATAGGTAATATAGGATTGATTTTTATATTACATGCGATTTTTTGACAACAACTTTAGCTACCAAATACGTGAAATCGCACGGTGTGTGTTTTAGTAGACCGTATTATGGAGTAACGGAGAATACCACGTCAATTGTTAATGTAATTTGAACTCAACCCTCATTTTAAAACTAATCTGTTTGTATCTTCCAGCCATACAAAAAAAAAAAAGGTTTAAAGGCAGTCGGGGTCAAATTGAGAAATTAAATGAAAACTATTTGCCTAAATAAACCAGTATAAATTTGAGGTTTTTATTCCAGAAAAAATGTTTATACGGTCAATCATGAATGATCTTTTCAATTATTGCAAAGAAAGACCATTTCTTAACCATAACCATAAAAAAACTGTAATTACCTATCAGACTCGGAACACTTTCTTTCTTAAAAAAATGACGGCTTTTTCAATTGTAACGAGGCCGGAACTTCACTAACTCTATAACGAAAAAAAACTGATTTGTAAGTAGCAGTTCAGAATAATTATAATTTTTAATGTAGATTAATAAAAATCTCTCATATTTTAATAATTTTTTTTTTCAGTGTGTAATATTTCACTTAGTGTCTATATGACGGAGATAATTTAACTTTATTTAAATATTTAATGATACCAATGCTCATTTAAATTTAGAGAGAATAGTTTATAGAATCATAAGTCATTGCTGAACAAACTTCTGATAAATAGAACAAACATAGACGAGAAAAATTGTAATTCCTAAAGCTGTTTTTTCGCGGAGTACAAATTACCTGACCTTTTAACTAACGAAAGCTTCAATAACCATCATAAAGTTTAATCATGCCCAAATTTAATGACAAAGAATATTTTTTCATTCATTAATCAGATTAACAGACGGTTTTTACTTATTCTACAACATTATGAAAATTAAAAATTTTAAAAATAAATAAACCCATAATTCGTATTATAGAAAATTAAACAAACAAACGAAGATATAAGTACACGACGTAATAAATGTACACCAAATTTTTATGTAGCATTAAACACATGGAAATCATACTATAAACAAAGTTTTGTGAATTTTTGAATTCTATTTGGTAGTTAATACTGTGGTATAGCGTTTAAGAATGTAATACAGTTTTAAAGTTAACTTTTTACTTTAACAAAAAACTAATGGAATACCAAGTAACAGTTCAATATCGAGTACTAGTTACACATAAATTGGTCAGAATAATTCCTAAAATATATAATTTAAATTGTTTAGTGAACTTCAGAAACATGATTAAATTAACATACAACCAATTAACTGTTGTAAATAAACGAGTAAGTTATTCGATATATAACTTAAGTTGCTACTTAATTTTTTGTGTTACCCAAACATTTAAATAGTTTAGTATTTAAAAAAATGATAATATACATTGCTGAAAAGTTGCTTGTTATATAAAGTGTATCTCCAATAGAAAGTAGCTTTAAGCCTATATGGTGCATTGCTTTGAAATTTTGTCATGTATTGGTTTCTTTGCAACTTGTCCTACGACGATTGGCTTTCGTTTTGTTTGTTTTCGGAAATACAAATAAAATGAGGAGAAGTTGGAAAGGGGTTGACTGTGTCGATGGGCGTGACTTTTTTCCCACTCCATAGCCAGAAAATTTTGGTGGTGGGAAAGGGGATTCCAAGCCCTTCAAGGCATAGCCCTACCACGTCACTGTCTCGCAGTGCGTCAGCTAGACAACACCTCAACCCCAAGTGATTACTGTGTTCTACGTTTCCTATACAGTTTGTCAAAGGAATTTAGTGCTCAAATCGATATTTATCCGTGAAAAGTGTCCTGTGAATCTCGAGAACCCAAACTCCCAGCATCAAAAGATCGTCCAATTCCAGCCGTACCCAGCTTTATCTGAGGAGATTTCGAAAGTCATTGTTTGCGTCACGAGAATCAAGTTAACAAGTAAGTACGTGATTAAATTCTCTCTCTGGCAGAAATAGATTTATTTCGCTCTTATTAAAGTCTTTTTGTTTTCTCTTGAATGATGCACTTTTTTGATACATATTAAGCTGAGCAATGCACGCTATATAACTGAAAGCTTTTGTCGAAGTTATGTCTTAAAGAAAATAATTTTTTCTATTATTATTACTTCTTTGCTTATTGTTATTATAACACGTGGCCCCTATGAAAAATACAATTTTCTATTTCTTTCTCGTAAGCGTGTGTGAAAGAAAAAAAACATTTGACATAAATTCTTATTTATAAAATGCAGTGAGTTTCAAGAAAAGCTTAAAGTTTTCTATGTGAGAGGATAATAGAGGGCGTTTCGTACACATTAACGTAGAAATTTACAGTAAACATTACTTCAACATAATTTCTTTGTTTTTTTTAAAAACAGCGTTAACTTAACTCAACAAGCATAATTAAGCTTTTTTTTTTATTTAGAAATTTTATGTAAAACTAATAAAATGTTACCAATAGTTACGGAGACCTCGGAAGGCACTTTAACATTGTTTTGCATCCTAAATAATGAATTACAAAAAAGTTTATTCTTATTTTTCTACTTATTTCATCACAGCTTCCCCATCTAATGAAGATTAACAATATAATGTTTTACTAAAAACTTTAAAAAATTGTATATAGATGTCAACTGTTTAAAAAATCTAAAAATCTGACGTTACTAACATTTGAATAATGTCTTAGCCTTGAATGCTTTTGAAACATTTAAGTTTGTTTCGTGCACCTCATTTTTTCCGTAACTAATTATCCGTTACTTATTAGAGTACAATAACAAGCAGAATAACATTAAAGATTTAAAAATAGTAAGTTATACGTATTTTTACGATGTCAAGAAGTGGTAAGCTTAAAAAAATAGTACTTGAAAAAGCCAAGAAGTTGAGAAATTCGATGAAATTTGTAAAATTAGAATTTGGACGAATTTAGATGCATATATTTACGTATACCTTACTTAATCAAAAATCAAAAATAAAGAAAGTCAAGCTTTTCAAATATTTTTTATAGTTTTGTTAAGTAACTTTCGTAACAAATTATGTCAAAAAAATGGTAAAAAGGGTTAAAAATCCTATAATTTGGTTTTAAAGTAAGAGTGTAGATATGTATAAAATTGTATAAAAAATTATGTGCCACACAATTATACAACAAAAGCATATTCAAGATTTCTTGATTAAAGTATACATACTTCCGGAAAATATTTTATTTCTATTGAGATTGAAAAAATAATAATTTGAGATTTGTTAATGCTCAATTTCTAAGCACATTATCTACTATTTTACAAAATATAAAGTAAATTTTGTAATTTATTTAGGATTACTAAAAGAATGTTAACTATAATGAAAATATGATAGCGTTACAAAAGTTAAAAATAAGAATATAGAAATGCGACTTTCACAAATTTCATACTTGATTAATTTTAGACTATAAATACTATATTACGCACCAAGGGAGCAAAAAATGGCATTCCTTCCCGGGTGTGTAATTGCCTCCTGAACCGAAGGCGAGGCAAACACCCGGTAGATGATTTGATGACCCGTACTTTGTTCCCGAGACCCGTATACGATTTTTTCTCTTCCTCCTCTAAAAATACGACGTTTTTCCCTGATTTGAGGGAGAAAAGTGCAACATAAGGTTTTTGCCTCTCAGGTCAAAATCGTATTTACTGCTTATTAGAAACAGTATTTTAGCATGCTCTGCGAGGAAATTGCCTCCCGAGCCGTAGGTGAGGGTGGGAACCACGCAGAGGATGGCACAATACTTTTCCTATGAGTAGTGCATGCGATTTTTTACCTGGGGGGAATGTGGCACTTTGCTCCCCGAAATCAAAAAACAAAGTCTTACTTTCGGCAGAGGAACAAGAAAAAAAAATTGTACTGCTGTATAAATATTGTAAATTAAATTAAATAACATATTTGTTTCACTATGCGTTAGTAGTTGTACTCACGTAAAATAGTCTTGCGTTCACTAACTCGTACAGAGTACGTTTATACAATGATTTTATTTAATTCTGTGAGTAAACGTGTATATTTTCTCAATCTATTTTCAGTTAAAAATGATGAAGCTAACTAGCCTCGTTGTAATATTCGCCGTTGTTTTATTCATGCCATGTGATTCAGCGAAAAACATGGAAAGTCAAGTTCCTGTAATTTTGGATGTACAAAAGTTCTATGCGACCACCAGCATAGGAATTATTTATAGGAACAACGAAGGTGAGTAAAAGTAAAGCGATTATAATAATTATTAATAGTAAATATCAGCAATTTTTCTTTAAATTCACAGATATACATTCGGTGATTAACATGGTTAAAGAATTTTCGCGTAAAATGGTATACTCCGTAGCTTCGACTATATCGGATCTTCCAGAAAAGTATCCGAAACTAAGAAATTACTCAAAAACCCTTTTCGTGGCGTTTTTAAATACTGACAATGATTTCGAAAAATTTACGCGTTTCTCGAGGCATCATAATCTTTCGCCTCACGTATGGTTATTGTTATTCCGGCCTGCCGTTACTGAACAAATTGATAGCACTTGCCGATATCCTAAAAAGAATTACCTTCACTTGAATATGGAAAGTGAAGTCTTAATAAAATGCGGAAACAATAAAAACATTCATGAATGGTTCGCTGTCGGGCCCCAAAATGAATTACAAGTTAATAAATTATTCGAGTGGAGCAAGAAGGATGGATTGACCGTAATAGACAAACGAGCTTTTGTTCAGAGGCGAAAGAATTTAAGTGGGGCGTCGGCTACAATTATCGCTGAGGTAACGAATTTGTTGAGTAAAAAATTTGGTTTATTTTAAAATACCACAATTATTGCAATTAAAAAACTAAAATTTTTTTCTACAATTTTCGTAGTCTTTTTCGTTTTATTCATCAGTAGTTAAAGATTTTGCATTAAGAACAGGATTGGCCTATAAGTATAAAAATGATTCCCATGTCAAGAAAGAATCAAATGAAAGTGTCAATAATACATCAATTGATTCTACAAAATTATTAAATGAGAGTATTATTTTCTCTGGCGAGTATTTGAGTGAAAAAAATTTAGATAAATATGACATAACGATTGAAGTTATGGATTTTCAAGATACATTATACTATAAATTACCAGGTACTATGGAGATTCCATGGAAAGCTTTTTTTGAGGTAAAATATTTCAACTGAAGAATATTTATGACTTTAATTTCATGTAACGTTTTATCTTGTTTATTAAACAGGTTTTTAGCAAACGCATTTGGATTTTCTTGATTATACTCGTACCTGTTTCTTCAGTATTATTTGGTGTGATTTTAGTATTACATAAAGATAGAAGAGGATTCGTTCATAAATTGTCAGACGGTTTTTTAAATGTATGGCGAATCTTTGTGCATCAGGAGTTTACAGGTAAACTATTAAGGAAGATTTCTTATAAAAATACAAACACGAGGTTAATATTACGTTATTTTATACTACTTCGTTCAAGGTTTTTTTGATTATTTACATCCATTAAATAAAATTATCAAAGGGTTGTACATTTCGAGCGGTACTATTTTTATTAGTTATTTCTCTTATGTTTCTTGAAACAAAATTATGGACTAGTTCATAGGACGTTAATCCTATAAATTTTAATACATTTTTTAAAGTAATAATCATTTACGAAATAATACGAACGTGAAGTAAGTGACGGAGGACTCACTATCGACTCTTTTAATTTTTATTTTCATGTATTAGATCACTAATATATTTTCATGCATTTAATTTTTTTCACTGTGGCATCATTGTGCATCATGTGATGCCTTTCTCTTTGATAATAATATATTCTTATAGCTCTCTAGCCTTTTTTTTTCTTTAAGTAGTTTTTCAACGTATACCTAAGAAAATCCACAAAAAGTGTTCTAATTCGATCCCCCATTTAAATAAAAAAATTTTTTTGAGGCATACTATTGAAACTGGGCCCATTTTACTTGTAATGTCATGGGCTACAAAGAAAAAAAATTTGATCATGGATTTGAGTCAGAGTAACACCCTTTTTTGTGGTTTACGTACTATTATGCATATAATATAGATGCTACTATTGACTATAGATTACAGATTTCATGCTTTTTGTATATAATAACAACATTTTTGAGCTTGAATAAGTTACGGTTAAGCGTATAAAATGTACTGTTAAAATAAAACTAGAATAACTGAGATTAGTTGTTTGAGTAGCTAATTCATTTTGCTCTCTTTTCACTGTTATGTAAACTTAAAAATTGAATGTATGAAATCAAAACAAAGAAATTGGGTCTGGATTATAAAAAATAATTGAATATTACAAATTACCTCAAGAATACTGATTTTATTGTACTCTATGTTGTTTGTGTCGACAGCGTTGAACACGTATGACTCAAAAATTGATATACGCAAGTACACGAAAGACATTTAAAATTTTTTAACATCCATCGCTTTTTCATAAAAATTTTTATGCTCGCAAGATAATCTGCTATGAGGTAAAAATTTTCAAAACAAGCTTAAGTCAATGTGACACAATTTCCTGTTATATACACAAAAAAGTTGTATCAATTTATTGTATAATCCCACATTGTTTGTGACATTATCAATAAAATAAACCATACATTGAAGGTGTGCCTCAAAAAAAAAATGTTTTTGATACAAATTTTGAAAGTACGTTCATGACATGCAAAAACAAATTTCTAAGTTAAAATATTATATTTTTTTAAATGAGTTGACCATTTGTCTAAAATATTAAGTAATAATAATTTTTACCATCCCGCCCCGACCAAAAATCTGTAAATTTTAAAAAATTACAAAATTAAAATCCAAATTAATAATATATTTTATAATTAGGTTTTATATTTAAGTAACCTAAATATTAAAGTCCCTCGGGCCCGGTGCTTTTCTTGGTGACAGGCAACATCAGATACAAAACCAACACTGCGATTGGCGCCCTAGGTAATAAAAACAATTTTTGCAACTTGTACCTAAACATAAAAAACACCTGCGCCAATTGAGCATGTAAGTCGTACTTGGTGACCTATAACGTACACAATGGACATAATTTTGGAGAAATAAAAGAAACCTTAGAACGTTGAGTCGAAAAATACTTCCTCTAGATTTCAATTTACATTCTTGAAAATTAGTTCCTCTAGATTTCAATTCATATTTTTGCAAAATACGAACCAAGATTTTTTTTAAAAAACAAACTTATACATAAAAAGAAATATAAGTTTTCGTTGTACAATCGCCATCATGTTAGGGGCTATTCAGCGGCCAGTGGGACCTGCAAAGTTGGGTTTGAGGGTCTGTAGGGTTATCAGGTTGGATGGTAACGGTGTGGCATAAGCTATTTTCTTACCAGGGAAATGTAAAGGTCCAAATATCACTAAAAACGCCCCGAGGTAGAGATAATAAGTTAATTCATGATTACCGAATAATGACAAGTAAATTTTATTTATGAATACATTATAATAATACACATAAGTTAGATTAGATTTTACTGATGTTAACAGAATATTGCGGTTTTCATTGAAAAGGGATGAGGAATTTCTCACATCATCTTCGGGTTGGCTGGCCAAGTACAACCATAAATTTTTTGACACTTATAATTATAGACGTATACATAATTGCTATTTGCTTTTAAATTTAACGTGCTCTAACTGGTTCGAAAATTAATTGTGTTCGTACAATGAGTGTAATCTAAAAAATCTCTTGCGTGAAGGGCAGGATTGTTGTATGTTTGAGCCCAAAATTTGAACGACGTTTTTCTTTTTGAGGGCGAAAAGTGATAGATTATGTCTGTGGGTATTTTTTGCCTGCTTAACATTTTACACTTCAGAGCAGAGGGGACTCCAGGTGATTTAAGGGCACGAAGTGAAACACATCGCTGTGAGAGTGAAGACAGCCAGCGCGCTTGACGGGAACGTTTAGAAACGCTGGCTGGATAGTGGATGACCTTGGCGATGCCAAACCTAGAAAAAATATTTATTACAATTAATATAATTTCTGTATGGTTGAGTAAGTGTTTTTAAAAGATGATGTTATCCATATTCTTGACTTCAAATAATATGTAAAGTGATTTTAGTGGGTGTATAACAAATACGCCTATAACAAAGTTGAGCAGAATAACCTCGATGCTACTACTAAAATAAAACATGACGTCAATTTTTATGTATCTGACAATCCAAAAAACACAAAAAGGTTAGTTTGACATTTGATAGCGGATTTAGCATCACAGAAGTCGTCCACTATCCAGCCAGCGTTGCAAAAACTTGACGACTAAAGCGCTGGCTATCTTCACTTTCACAGCGAATAGTAAGAAATAGTAGTTTTTGTCATAGAGCCGTTATTATTATCGTTTCGCAAAATTGCCAAAAAAGTTGTAAAAGATAAAAACTACTATGATGCTTATTTTACTTAAAAGAGAAGCTAGCAATTTTGCGAAAGAGGCAAAAAGTAATCGGAAACAATAACAATGAATATTACACTACTTTTTGTATCAATACATGGTACTACTAGACAAGTGAATTTTAAAAAATAAAATTCGACTTTACTTTTAAAGTCCCCTATAAACCTCGATCAAACTACAATTTAATTTAATTTATAACTTACATTTGATAAATTGGAAAACCATTGATTATAATTATCGAAGTTTCCAAAATATACAACTTCAATCTTTTTATTCATCATATATTATTGAATATAATTAAGGATTCGTAAAATTTTTACACGATTGCTCAACTATACTTATATTTTTTTTAATTTACAGATGTACAATTCAATTCCGTATCTTCAAAAATGGCAAGGCTGTCGCTATATCTGACAGCATTCATTATTATTTCCATGTACGCAGGCTGTTTTACAAGCTTTGCTACAGTTTCAATACCACACATTCCATTTAGAAATGCGCGTGAATTTCTAGAGGACAAAACATATCAACTGATTATTTTAAAAAACTCTGATGATTTAAAGTACTTTTCGGTAATTTAATCAAGTTTCAACCAAAAGTATTTTTTTCATTATATTAAAAAACCTTATCGTATGACGTTTTATTAGAGCTCAGTGGACAATATAAACGACGAACTAAGATTATTTTTGAAGGATGAAAATAGTCTACCTACAACCCAAGAGGATGCTTTAAAGCAGGTGCTGTAAAATATTAAGTTTGTGTGTTGGTTGTTTTTAAAAACATTAAACAATGAAATATCTTTTACTATAATATATAAAACTTGTTTCTAACATTTATTCGTATACAATTTTGTAACTTTACTTGAAATGGTGGTAAAACTGTTTGTCGAAGGATACTTATTTGCGATTCTTGAGTAAAAAAATTTTCGGAATGGATATAAATTCTATGGAAGTGATTAATATATATGTGTGTGTGGGCGCGCTCACGTGTATGTGTGTGTCCATATGTAAGTGTAAGTCTAGCTTACCAAATTACAGCAATTTTAACAATTTTTGAAAGCTATTAAGAGTTAATCAATAAAAATCGATTATTTATTGGCACAGAAATCATTCAAAATTTTTTTTATAATTTCAGATATGCAATGACAGAGTAGCTTTTTATTCGTCTAGCATATTACGGAAATCCAGAACTATTCATTTCCATTGTAAAATCTTAGCTATTCCACTAGGTCATTCTAGAAAAAAAGCTATAGCTTTGAACAAAGGAGATCCACTTCTTCAATTATTAAATCATCAGTAAGTATTTTCAAGTAAAAATCATTGTCTTAGTATTTAAACATTGTTTTTTTTCAGCATTCAGAAGTATCGAGAGAATGGAATAATATCTCGAGCAAGGAAGGAAAGTCTTCGCACTATTCGCAATGAAAAAGGAGTTTCATTTACATCATTCGGTTTTACTGAGGTTGCCCCATTGTTTGTATTTTTATTAAGTGGATTTGCCCTCAGCCTAATCGTATTGTTATATGAAAAATATCACAGACGTATAATACTGTATTTTGTAAAAAAACCATGTAGGAGAATCAAAAAACTTAGGAAACCAAAGAAAACCAACCGTTTATACAATGATGGAAAGCCATTTTCAATATATTCTCAGTACAGAGAGCCACAGCCGCGCCCTTTGTGGCCTTATACTCCATAAGAAGGTTATACTTATACAGTAAATCACTAAAATAAATTTTTAAATGATGTACTTTTAACAATACCACTTTCGTACTAAACGAATGAATAACCCGTTACTTAGTCGTACACATATAAAAAATAACAAGAAATGATCACAAGTAGAAAACAATAGTTTTTGTACCGTAAGTTAAAATAAAAAAGTAACTCGCCCATAGGCCGAGCCCCTTAGTGCCCAACTTCCAAATCTCATTTTTTGAAAATTACTCTAACGTATAGATTGTGTAAGACATTGAAGCTACGCTCACTAAAGTCTTAATAAGTAATTTATACCGTAGTAAACTTTATTACTCTCGTCTTTTTTCTACTCACTCAAAGTTAAGTCAAAGTTTGCA
The DNA here is from genome assembly GCF_036245765.1 of Copidosoma floridanum. NCBI lineage: Eukaryota > Metazoa > Arthropoda > Insecta > Hymenoptera > Encyrtidae > Copidosoma > Copidosoma floridanum. The sequence goes on along the minus strand of NW_028321927.1, from coordinate 78,088 downwards.
ACTAATACATTGTAAGCTCTTCGTACATACCTATGTCTAACCGAAAATGTTTCAGATTTTATTTCTTGGATAACATGAAGTTGGGCGTCCTAAGGTTTTGGTATTATTTTAAAATAATTAAAGGAGTTTCGTAGGTTTTTAAAAAATCTGAAAAGAAATAAACATCACAATAAGCTGAGGATGAGAAAAAAATTCTGATATTGATTACTGACAAGGAATGATAAAGTTTTGATCGTTGGTAAAATCATTGTTATTTGTAGTAAGAAATGTTAGTTTGAAGTAAGATTGTTTTTGCGTTTTTGTTAAAATTTATAATGTCAAGTGTTAAATAATGTATCATATCACATTAAAACGATACAAAAATAATGGTGCGCATCCAACTAAGACAAGCACAAACATTTCCACGGGCCTATTGCAAATCGTGTTGACATGACGCACTAGGTGCATAGATAATTATACCATCTAACCTTTTTACGTTACATATGTGGTCAAAATGTTAAAAAGAAAAGTGGTATTTAATATTATGCCTTTATTAAATATCTTTTCTAATAAATTAACCACTTTCGTAGTTCCAGCCGTTTCTAACACTTTAAACGTAAAAATTGTTTTAAAACGGTGAAAAATCATCACATATCCTTTAATTAGATCGTATAACATTTGCGGATGAATTGTTTCATTCAAAATTTATAAATCTTGTTAGAATACGCTTTTTGTATTTCCTATTGTATTTTCTTCAAGATGGTCTATACTCAAAATTATGATATAAAGATCATTCTTTTACTGGATGGATAGTAAAACTAGCAAGTCAAACATATTATTTTTTTTTTTTTTATTCACTTTTATGTTTAACCTCTTACACTTTAACATACTAGCTTCAGAAAGAAAAAAATTGTGAGATTCCTCCCAGACAAAATAAATTTTAAATCTTTTCGTATACAAGAGACGTCGTTCACGTTGACTTGCGTTTGGTGCACTTCAAGACAATCGATGGTCGTCGACAGCGTATAGTAAGGTACTATTGTGCGTTAATAAAATTCTAGAATATTGTAACAATATTGACTTGTATTGATTGTCTCAATTACGATTGATTATGGCACAACATAATGAACTTAGGTGGACATTGTACGAAAAATTTAATTAATTCGTAGTATTTAACGTACTATTTAATTTGAATAAAAAATGTTAACTTTTAATTTGAAAAATTAACAATTAATAATTAAAAATTTATTTCTCACTTATTGCGTTACAAAATATGCTGTTAACGAGGTTAATTTATAATATGAACTTTTCATTAAAATCTAATGTCTTAGATCACGCTTAATTTGATCGTATTTTAAATGATACATTAAGAAGAAAGTTTTTTCTGTAATGATTTGTTCGATTAATTAGAATTCCCAACTTCAAGAAAATTAAATCGTCATATTATTAGTAAGCTAAGCTTAAATCAACGTTAATAAAATACTGTTTAAAGTAGCATAAATATTGTTAGGATAAGTTTTACTAAAGGAAAATATAAGGCTAAAGATAACTTACATGATTGCTAATTATACCTGAAAAAGTGAGGTGGCTGAAAATATACTGAAATGCTCCATCAATAGGTAACTTAAATAGAAATATTTAAACTTTAATTAAATACATTTTTTATAACAGTATTTCGGTTCTTCTTTTTGACTTAGTTAATTTCTAGCCATTGTGGATAAAAAATTTGATGTATCTAATCAACCATCTTTATTCTACTATGTCTATATCGTTGCAGATATTTTTGCCGTGGACTTGCAAACAAACAATTTTTTTTTTCATTGAAATATTGATAGCAAAATTGTACTTGACATTAAAAAAAGCAAGTCGACAACGGTGTAAGTTTGTTAATTAACATATTATAAAACGTTCAAACTATAATTTTTACTTTTGTATTAATATGATAAAAACTATAAAATCTCAAAGTTCTTTAATTAATTGTTTGTGAATAAAATAGATTTACTAATGAAATTACATCATTTATTATTTTTCCTTCTTCATTCTCTTTCGTAGACGATAACCGTGAGTCAATCGATATTTTTACTGTTGATTACAGTCTACACATTGGCAACTGGCTCATTTTTCGGAGGAGCATATAGATACAAGACGTTATTGTTTGAGTGGAGCCACGCCTCAACCTTGTCCGAATCAAATTGTTCGGGGATGTTAAAATTTACGCTAAATTCTGGGGAAGTATTTCTGATTTTATCTTTTTCAACTTTTTTGTTTCCCGTCACTGAAACGGATGTACCACTGACCTAAACCACAAACATATTTTTTTAAATAACATTTTCTCATAAAATAATCTTTATGCATGTAGATAAAATAGTGTCATGAGACATTAAACCAGATAAAGACTTAGACAAAAAACTTCCGTACTTACGATGACGTTGAGCGTATTGGGAACAAATAGTGTGGTATCTATTTCCTTTAGACGTTTAAACTACAAATGCGCCACTTTATTAAATTTTTGATTAATGTAAAAATAATGAGATATTTGTGTATGATTGATCGTTTCCTTACCTTAAAATGGTCCTTTAAGAGGCGAGGATCATCCTTAGATATTGATTTAATCTCCAACTGCCTCGCCTCTTGTGACGTTTTGCTAGGAGACATAGTTTGGTGACCCGCCAACGACATTCCAAGCTGGTTTAAAGGACCAATTGGTGTTACTTGGTGATCTTCAAACGGTGATTCAGTCCAATCCTTTTCAGACATTTTAATACAAATTCTAGTGTAACATGAAATTCTCGATTAGTCAGAAATTATAAGTGCGAATTGTGGTTGAAGATACTCTATAAAAACCTCTTGATTGAGAGAAAAGTGGCACGAGACTGTTGGTCTCAAGGGTCTTATCCTCTCGTTCTCACGTTTAAATCCAATCTTCGCCACCTGCCTCGATAACTCAGAAGGTTGCTGACGTGACTGCAATTCTATGCAATAGCTAGTGAGCTACAACTGCTAAGTGCTACGAGGCGAGTTCGGTTTTACCACTGATTCAAGCGCCTTATCGTGGCCAAACTACCAAACAAGGTGCACATGTTTTTTTTCCTTTGCTGAGCATGGAAGGGGTACAACGAGTATACGTCAGACGATTCCCGCGGAAAAGTGCACGCAGGTACAAATATTTTACCCCAGGATAGGGCTTGAAATTTCAAGAAAACATTGGAATTTTGAGGGATTATACGAACATCAGTATATAAATTTTGTGTTAGTACAAGATTTCATTACAATTTCGTTGAATGAGACGTAACCCACTTTTGCTTTAAAAAAAATCGTTTGAACAACCGTGTGAAAATTATAAATTTACCTCGTTAGTTACTATCGTCATTTTTGAAAACTAATAGTAGTATAAGTCTAATCGTATAATATTAGCGTAACCAACTAAGGCAACGTGTATTACAAATATTGGAGGAATGAAATGTTTTAAGAGAAACAATGTCAATAAATAAATATACTACCATATTAATTATTTCTACCTTAAATATGTCCCAGTAAGTGTCATAAAACTATTTAAAAATACGAAAAAAATGTGCATCACTTCTTATGAGATATGACTTTTTATCACTCAGAATCAATTATACATACCCTACTATGTTTTTGTATCGTATAAAAAAAATTGATGCAAAAAAGCTCGTGCAACTTAAATAGATTTGTATCTTTAATACATTGGTCATCAGCTATTGAGTAAAGATCCTAAAAAAACTAAAAACGTAACTAGCCAGTTTATTATTCTGTATGCTTAATTTTTGATAAATAAAGGAATTTATCAACTATTAAATAACGCCATGTTGACAAGGAACAGAAAATTTTTCCATAATTAATTAGAAAAATTCTTTACTTGATATTGTAATTTGAAGTGTTGAAAAAAAGATTTTTAAAAGTTATTGTTGAATTATATAATAGTTAAGAAAATGAAATAAAAACCTACATACATTCACAAAGTTTTTTAAACTTAATATTGTAACTTCTTGATTTGATATTCATACGTTTACTGAATAAATAACAAGTTTTAAAGCTTTTTATAGACCCTAGAAGGAAGAAAGTATTTCAGAAAGTAACTTTCGGATTTTTAACTATGAGCGTCCGTGTTTCCCTGTGGCCATTTTTAATAAAAGAGTCCTACTCAAGTTTAATAAATGTGTTTGTGACCTGCTTAACACGATTTTTGTTGGTGGCTTGCTGTAAAATTTGCAAATCAATAGTTATTAAAAATTTTGTTAACAAATTGAAAACTCATGAAATTTTGATTTAAAAAAAAACATTCGTATTTTTAAGCACGATTCAAGCAAAAAATATGTCTTACAATTTTTCTTTGATAGTTATACTTTTTTAGTAAAAAATTTTCAAATTTTTGAAAAATTGGAATTTTGCAATTTTCAACCGTTACTATCTTAATAGTTGAAGAAATTTTTGCAATTCTGCAAGGCGCAAAAGATTTCTTTATTATTGCCCTTTAGAAAAACATAAATTTTCTCCTAATCATAAGCTTTGAATAGTAAGCTTCTTGCTACTCTACCCATGGTCTACCCATAAAGGAAAAAAAAGAAATTTTTTTTGGTAAAAAAATGTTTTTTTATTCCTTGGTTAGTTAAAAATAAAAATTATCTTGTAGAAGGAGTTAGAAGCAAATTCAAATAGATCACCATTTATTTTTAAAGACACGTGAATTTTACAGATCGTCATCATCAAAAATCGTATTTGAAAAATATAAAATAAATTTTAAAAAACTTGGATGGGACCATTTTGTTAGAAAAGACTACGGAAACCTACCTAGCATCCATACTATTCGATTAATATTGAAAAATAAAACCCACACAGAAAATAAACATGTATTTTACATTTTATTAATTTCCAAACCATGCATTTTTTTAATTATAATGACGATTTGTAAATTAGGAAGTTCCGTCCTTTCCCTTAGATACTGTCCGTGATGCGTCAGGTAATTTAAATTATTGACACATTATTGTGTTACATTATTATTAATGTACAAATTAAAAAAAAAAAATTACACAATTATTAAAAGATTAAATTTTTCTTTATTTTTCTCGGTGTTTTTTTCTACTAGGTATTAAGCAAAGCACCACGTTTGACTAGCCTCAATTGGGACCCAAATAAAATCTATCTACTATTGGCAATGATTTAATTACACGCGCATAATGCTTATTTAACAATCCATCAAATTATTCATCCATATAATAGTCGTTCTGTACAATATTTCACAATAAAGAATGGATGATTAAAATTGTCCCTTAGAGATCGCTAATGACTTTGTTATCATTCAAAAGCTGTGGATCCTAAAAAATACAAAAATTTTTTATTTATATGTTTCTCTTTGGACTTGTCTTACGCTTTTAAAATTAAAATAAATATTTCAACTTACAAAAACATCTGTTCTTCTACTGTACAGCATATCTCTTAGATTTATCAGTGGTCGAGCAAAGATGGACATCTCGTTGCCCTGCGTTTCTGTATTACGCTTTCTTATTAAAAATATCCTCGTTATGATCTTAATTCCACCTCTTTGGTGTCCGTAAAATCATTCGACTATATTAATAAACCGAAATTACTTGCTTCCCATCTATATGAAAATCCCTGCTCGTTTTGTGCGTATGGTAACAGTAAAAAAAACTTTATCCCTGCTCAAGCTACATTTCCTACTTGCGGTGCCTTACAAATCCAGTGAAATTTTTCGTTGTCACTGTTTATCTAGAAAAATATATCTGATACTTTAAAAATACCGCCAATTTTTTATTATTTTTTTTAATTTATTTATTCTTCTATTCTAATAATGCAACACAATATACATCACATCAGAGGGCTTTCGTACGAAGATGCTATGGAATTCCATACAATGCCAGAATTTATTATAATTACAATCCGAAAAACTAATAATGTTCGAAATTTCAAGCGTAAACATAACTTAGCGAAATTAATTTATAAAATATATTGGTCTTCTTGTTTTGTGGCATATTGCAGGAGGGCTAATCTTAACTAAAAGGCTTTCAAAATTTAACACGACTTTAGAGTCTTCAAAAAAACATAGAAATTCTGAATATTCGAAAAAAATTTTTATCCCCTATGGTGTAAGTTAAGTTAAAGATTGGAGCCTGTAATTATCTGTTATTTACGATGAAAGTTCCCTTCGAATGTTTACGTATGTATAACTCAGTTTTGCAAACAGTCACGGATCAGTGATAGATGACGCATTTGTCTGCTTGTGCTCACTAATTAATAATTTTGTACAAACTATCTACAAACAAATCTGTTTTTAGTACCCCTATTTCCAAACGGTGAGAAAAAATCAATACGTAGCTTGAACAGTTATGAATATGATAAAAAAAGAGGAGAAAATATCCAAAACTTGCGGTTGCAGGGGAAAAAAGGCGCTTGGTCACGTGTTTGAGAAAATTGGCCGTGATATTTAAAGGGTAGGAGTGAAAAAAGCTCGTACTTACTACAAGTAAATACGTTGCCCTTTGTAGAATTTTGATTGGTTGAAACAATGGGCTCTAAAGTTAGATTAACCTCATGTGGTGGTGGTAGTCCTGATGTTAGAGATGGCTTTATATATCATTTATGTTACGCTAAGGTATTAATATTTTAAATCCCTGGCACCTACGTTGGTTTATTTTATGGAATATTTCTCGTTGTACGCAGTAAACCAATGAAAAATTTTAGGTAGAGCACGAAAAATTACGACGATTTTATTTTTATTTTTGAAAGCGCTTAAAAAATAGGAAAATTGTTTAATCTAAAATCGATAGGATGTTTTGTTAAAGTTTTTCACAATAAATAACAAGGATCCACTCCAATCACTGGCACTTGCATAACTTGTTATTCTAAAATTATTTATATTTCACATCTTTCACACCTAAAAACTCACGTCTGGATCGCATTATCATTGTTTCTATCTAAAGGGGAAAAAAAAATTCTAGTACCATGGAAACACACAAATGTTTTAACAAAAGCTGTTATTTTATTATTAAGGTAAAGTTTAATTGTAAATACAACTACAGTAAAGTCAGTACGCGCTGCACAAAAATATAAGATGTTTTATTGCTTATTTTAAGATTGCGGTCAATATCATACTTCGATTTCTTTGGTCTTTCCTTGCCAGAGAAGTAGCTACGTGTTCTTAAAACTACCACATATGCTTGAAACATAAAAATCCTACACACCAACAAATAAATGGCTTGAGATTTTATACAATCACCCAAAAGAAAGCTTTCGATCAATGACATGATTTATTTACAAATGGGTCAGTGCTTGTACTAAAAAAAGATCATAGAAAAAATAAACGTAAAAAAAAAACACGGGCAGGAGATTCACAAACAGATATAAATAAATTATAAGTAGAGCTGCGTAGTAGCAGGTGGTGAAACTGAATTGTCATGGACATTGTACGCATTGGTACTGTCACGCTTTTTGGGCTCAACTCCATATAGTCTCGCTTCTTTGATTTATGACGGATAGTGCTACTTATGGTAAATTTTAGACGTCGGAAGGAGAAAGCTCAGAAAAACGTTTCTAAAAGCGTATGGGCCGTTTTAATTATGTATGTCCTTAACCGCAAAGAGGATGGGTGCGTTGGGAGATGTTTTTGTACATATCTGTGTATTTAGTATAGAGCCCTAATATTGCATCAAGTACTGTCTACGGAAGATTTAGTAATGACATTTTTTTTTTTATTTAGGTTGGAGCTTACAAAAAATTTTAAATGTTCAAGTTAATGCAGATAGCTAATATCGAATTGATTCATATATTGTATGCGAGTTTTAGACAGCAATTTTAGCTAGCAAATACGTGAAATTGCACGTGGTGTATTTTAGTAGACCGTATTATGGAGTAACGGAGAATACCACGTCAATTGTTAATGTAATTTGAACTCAACCCTCATTTTAAAAATAATCTGTTTGTATCTTCCAGCCATACAACAAAAAAAAGGTTTAAGGGCAGTTGGAGTCAAATTGAGAAATTAAATGAAAACTATTTGCCTAAATGAACCAGTACAAATTTCAGTGTTTTATTCCAGAAAAATTGTTTCTATGGTAAATCATAAATGATTTTTATAATGATTGCAAAAAAATACCATTTTGAACCATAACTATAAAAAAACTATAATTGTCTTTCAGACTCAGCGCACTTTCCTTCTTACAAAAAGGACGGCCTTTTCAGTCGTAAGTTGGCTGGAATTTCTGACTCAACGACAGAAAAAACGGGTCAGTTTAGCAGCTCATAATAATTGTAGTTTTTAAAAAAGATTAATAAAAGAACTCTCATATTTTAATTTAAAAAATTTTTTTTAATTTGTTATATTTATTTTAGTTTATTTTTGACAAGGATACTTAAATTTTATTTAAATATTTTATGGTAATAATGCTCATTTGAATTTTAGAAGGAATAGTTTTATAGACTTGTTAATTAAGGCTAAACAAACTTATGATGATAAAATTATGTCTATACGAACTTTATTTATGAATTTACAGGATAAATATAGGTTTGATAATAAAGATATCTATCGTATATATTTTCATAGTGGATTTGTGAAAAATAATTACGTACGCAATGGTTACTACATGAATGTGTGTAAAGAATATTTATACATACGTTGATAATTATACATTAAAACCTTTTGATTGTTCCTCAACATTTTCAGCAAGACTTGCAGTACCAGTCTTTATTGCCTCTGAAAGGCTTTGAACACAAAATAAGATGTACATGTTATCCGTCGAAGTTTTGTCAATGACTTTTGACGATGAAGCATTTGATTTTAAAGATATACTTTTCCCTGCTTCTGAGCACGTTGTTTTAGATATAGTAAACAAAGATCGAGGTTTCTTGGGTATGAATGTCATAGAGCTCAGATGTATCAATGCTTCTTCGTACGTATCTAAAATATATATATACATTTTGAAAATTTTATAAGTAAGACAAAGTAGGCGGTGGAATTGCACTACTGCTTACAAAGTTGGATATGACTTGAATATCATCGTCTGTCTATGGAAGAGGCATATAAAATGTTGTATCTTTGGCCTGTTACGTTATCAACACCAATAAAAGTGACATGTACAATGAAAGGCTCAGAAAATTCTTTTGCGCTGCTATCAATTTTTACTATGACAAATTTACTGTTTATCTGTAATGAAACTCATCACGTACAAAAGGTCATCATAGTCATAAGAAAAAAAATTTTGTTTTTTACCTTTACAGAGTACAAATTTGATACTGATGAAGATTAAAAGTAGTCAGCAGAACAAACTGCAGTGTTTACTTTATTATAACCATCAAGAATTTCGAATAACGTATATACAATGACACTAACACAATAATTGTTCATATTAACAGTTGTCTCACGTAGTTACTAACACCTTTCACTGTTGATGCAAATAATAACAATCAATTCACTTCGTTTGCCAATTGCTTCCTCATGCACATGTAATGAAGCACAAACAGTAAGCACTGTCAATGTTATAATCATACGCTTTCGTCATTGTAAAATACACTTTCCTATGCACAGCCTATACATATTTTTTACATTAATGTAGCAGTGGAACAATGAACAATGTACTATCATCTTCCAAAAGTTCAAAAATTTTAAATAAAATTAGTTTCGATTGTATATTATTCATGTTAAAATTTTCCACTTTCTTTTCAAAATCTTTTTTGACTTTCTACATATTTATAAGTGTTGAATCGCTCGGGTACGTAAAGCCAGGTCCAAGAATAAGTAACTGCTCTAAAGTAACTTTAGAATCGCCAAGAGCACTAGTTGGATTCATAGCCATTTGTTTAATTTTTATCACTTTACAGAGTCTTTTGTCAACACAACATTGATTGGTTCTTGAATCCAAATGTCAAATTCCATGTAATTCACTTTTTCCAAATAAATTTGTTTCTGGTTTTTACTGGATTTTATAATTGTTAAATTTAATTGTTTTTCTTTTTTTTTTTATTGTTTATTAAGCGTTTCTCTTCGATTTTTTTGCATAGCTAAACGAGAGGCTTGTATCCACTAGCAATCTGCTCTTTTGTTACGCCTAGAGTGCTTTCAAAATCAAAAGCTCAAATTTCATTCAACGAACACTTCATATTTTTGACATCATCAGCAATATGATGCAAGTTATAAACATTATATAGTATTAAAATATAATTATCAAAAAACTTTGCAATAAACTTTATTCTCGTTGAATAAGCCCCTCCTTTTTTTGTTTGAAAAATATTTATTTTGTATTGTAAAAAAAAAAAGTTGTTTTATTAAAAAAAATGTATGACATTTTTATATCAATAAAAATGAAAAAAATACAATTGGTCGGAAATGAGTTAAAAAAATTTTATTTTAAGGAAAGTGCACTTTTTGCAAGATGAATAGCATAAAAGTCAAGCAAAAATATACGTATAAAGCATGTGATACGGTGTATGAGGTAAATTGTACTACCTTTTGTGTCTGTATTATTTTTAAAAATACAGCGTAACAACTGTTTTTAACATTATATACGTTAAGTATTGAAAAATAAAAATGTTAGCTACTATAGACGTGCAAGTGTAAAAAGCCTAAAATAAAAAAAATTAACTGTTTACTATTTTTTTTGTTATCTTTAAATCTTTTTAATATTCAATACATACAGTGGCTTGATCTATGTTTTGCGAAAAATTAAGCTTTTTTTTTTATAACAACTTGCCACACAATTTTCATTAGCATAAATAACTAATGCATATAATATTTTTCACTTCTTCTTCGAAAAAATTTTTTTATCCCTGCATTAAGTAACAAGATACAATAAAAAAGTGCAGAACAAATTTTAGATATATAAGAGATTCATTTTGAAATAAGAAATAAAAAAAATAAAAAAAATCGTCAATAAACCAACTACAAAATAAAAATTTATAGAGACATAAATAAAATATTACATTTATTTGAGAACCACCCTGAGGTACTAGGCACATGCAGCACTGATTTTACTTTCTCGGTTTTTTGAGCCAAGTTTCAGAACCACAGGATTTGTCTATCCTACAGCTACAGCTAAAAACGAACTTCAGGAATGTTCAATCGTAATTATCAAGTGAGCAATTGGCCTTCAATATTTTATTCAATAAAAAGTACATGTATTTGATGGACGCTGAGTTTATACAGGGGAGCTTTAGGTGAAGTCACCAAAAAATATCTAAGTGCAAAATATACAAAAATTTTACGCCATAGTTGGTCAAAAATCGCCAATTCGGCTGTTAGTTATCAGATCTGGTCATCCTGGCTACGACACGGCTTAAAAGGGTTTGGGATTCCTTTTCCCACTATACCAAAACTTCCTGGCCGTGAAGTGGGAAAAAAGTCACGCCCATCGACATACAGTCAACCCCTTCCCAACTTCCCCTCTTTTTATTTGTATTTCCGAAAACAAACAAAACGAAAGCCAATCCACGTAGGTCGAGTTGCAAAGAAACCAATACATGATAAAATTTTAAATCAATGCATCATATGCTTAAAGATATTTTTTATTAGAGATTCTAGCCTAGAAGCACATACGTTAGTCAATTTGAATATTATACGTACCTTTTTGCTTGTACCTTAACATTGCAGAATTTTGGTTAAGCTTTTACCTTTAAACTCAAGATAAAGTGCTATCGCTCATTTGTCCGTAACTACAGTACCAAGTACAACAATAGCACTCTGTCCTACTTACATATATGTGTACATGGCCTCTGCTTAACGTATCTACCCTTTTTTCCTGCGGATAAGGACATATACAATTACAACAGCCCCTACTCTCTTAAAAACGCTTCCTCGAACTTTTACCCTACCAAAGTCAAAAATTTCTAATATTTTATCTTTACTTTCCAGCATAAAACAAAGTAGCGACACTACATATAGAGTTGAGCTGAAGAAGAATAGTTTTTTCCCTCAAATATCGCGTGTCAGGACTGATACATTCAATGTCATGACAATTCAGTTTTACCACCTTCTACTACGCAGCTCTGCTCATAATATATTTACAATTATTCGTGTAGGTCCTGCACCTGCTTTTGTTCCACATTTACTTTTCCTATGATATGTTTATTGAATCAAGCACTGACAGATTTGTAAGTACATCATGTTATTGATCGAACACTCTCTTTTGGGTGTTTGTACAAATCAGCTGTTTGTTGGTGTGTGTTCTTTTTTATTTTTAGAGACAGTGTTGCGACTTAATTTTACCGTGGCCGTTTCTCTAGTAAGAAAAAACCAAAAAAATCAACGTATGATAGTGACCACAAGCTCAAAATAAGCAATAAAATACCTAATCATTTTGTGCAGCTTATACCAAATAAAGTGGAAGGAAAAATTTTTTTTTTTAAATTAAAAATAATTTTTATGCATTCATCACTACTGTAGTTCTATTTTCAACTAAACTACATCCTAATTACTAAACAACAATTTTTTTTACAATACTTTTGTTTTTCATGGTATAAGATTTTTTACTTTTTTTTTTCTTTTCTTAAGATAGAAACAATAATTCTACGATCCAAACATGAATTTCTTGGTCTAGAAGATATAAGATTTAAATAATTTTAGAATAATAAGTTACGCAAGTTCAAGTGATTCAAGTAGGTCCTTAATATTAATTATAAAAAATTTCAATTAGGCATCCTACCGATTCTGCAACAAGCGATTTTTTACTTTTTTAAGTATCTCCCTAAAATCAAAGTAAATCCTGGTATTTTTTTTTTTCTACCTTATGTTCTTTATTAGTTCTCGGCGTAGAACGAAAAATATTCCAAAAAATAAACCAACGCAGCTGACAGGGATTTATAAAATTAATACCTTGGAATGAAATAAATAATATATTAAACCATTCCCAACATCATGACTACCACCACCACACCTGGTTAATCGAATGCTAAAGCCCATTGTTTCAACCAATTGCAATTCTACGGAGGGCCCCGTATCTTCTTACAGCAAATCCGAGCTACTTTCACTCCTACCCTTTGAATATCACAGCCAATCTTCTCAAACTCGCGACCAAGTGTCTTTTTTCCCCTGCGACCGCAACTTTTGTGTATTTTGTCTTTCCTCTGTTACTATTTCCATGAGTATTCAAGTTATGTATTGATTTTGTGATTTTCGTTTGTAAATAATTTGACGAAGAACATATATTTAATAAGATAATTTATGAAAAAAAAGCGATTTGTAAACGATTGCAGATATACCCTTGCGTTAGGGAATCTGATCTGACGTTGTTTGTAATATTGTAGTACTTAAGGTACGAAAGGAAAATTTGTATTTCAAATAGTAGACAACTAAATCAGATAAACTTTAACCAAAATTTAAACCCTAGGAGATGAATACAATATACATCAATACTAACGAGTTTCGATAAATAATACTTGTTACCTCTCAAATTGATATTGCCACGTATTCAAATAGTGTCTCGATCAATTTGACTCAAAAGGCTCGTGCTTAATCACTAACAAAGTACAACCTCAAAGGCAACACTGCAGAGAAGCTTCCAGTAAGCATCGACACACCAAGTGTTTAGCGAGACTGTGCTGGCGGAGGGTATACCTGGTCGTCCTCGAGACACCTGAGAATCCGCTTGCATTTTTAGCTGGGAACGCCTAAGCCTGCCACGATCATCGAGCAAACGTAAAAAAATTTTCGAAAATTTTTCCTAGGCATGAGGTATGAAGTAAGCTCGTCATTTGTCTGCAATCAGGAAACTGCGAGTCATCCAATTTCAAGTAGTACGAGTCCGAGTTTAGTCAGACATAGGCGGATTTTATATAAATTTATATTCTCGAGTATCGTACACCCATCTAAATGTTGTTAAATCCATTATAAAAACGAACAAAAAAAAACAAATAAAACTTAAATGAATTAAATTTCGTTAACGTGACTGTGCCAGTCTTGCAAGAGTCTCAGGAGTTTCGAGTTTTACCCGATACAGTATATTTTTCTAATAAAAGACGTTTTGGATTCTTGCAAGAGACTTTTATCCGAAGCGATCGGCTAAATTGAAAAAATCAATACACTCATCCGTAAGAATCACGGAAAGGACAATCGACTACTTTATAAAAGTCAAGCCAAAGAGTTATCGGACTATATACCTAACCAGGTATGTAGTGATCAAGGACACAACTACACTCTTATTATTAATTTAGTCTCGTAGCTCTTCGACCCCCTTGACACGATCGGTAGGTAGCACATGAATAATACATCCAACAGCGCGTCAAAAAAGGACTCTCTTAGCACATGATTTATTAAAGCCCTTGGCTACCGCGTACCCGCTAATAGTATAGTTCTCCTATAGGGGAGAGCAGCTGGTGAGGAATCACCCACTTTTACCCGCAAACGATTTTTACTGGACTAGTATAGTATATACACTATGGTATACGTATAGGTGGTAGTCATTTTAAAATAATTAAAGCATAGGACTAGTCGGCAAATATTTTTTAAATTTAATTATAAAATAAAACATGAAAAAGATTAAATCATTTATAAGTACAACCAGACAAAGACTTGAACAAAGAACTTTCATAGGTCAATGGGCCTCCCTGCGAAGAAAAATATTTTCTGCTAGTTTGCCAAATATTTTTTCATAATCATTCATACTCGATATTAGAGGGGCGTCAATTTTGGCTGCAGCTTTTTGTATGTGCATATGAATATATATATTATCGCACGTTAAACGTCAGAGGCCTTGGCAGTTGTATGAGGGACAGGTGATTTATGTCACTCAGCAGGTCGAGAGATCGAATGATTTTTCTTGTTATAGTAATTTAAACTTCATAAATTTGTTTATAAGAAATAAGATAACAAGCGTTATTTAATCAAGTTAAATGATCTGTTTATTCACAATAATACAATTTTTCAGTAAATTAAACAATTAAAAAAAATTAATAAAAAAATAAGAGAAAAAAGATGAGAGGTGCAAACAAAACAAGAAAAATAGATTGCATACATAGGTGTGTTTGTTGGCCTGTGATTTGTGGCGCTGGGATAAAGAAGGGATTATTTTTTATAAACCATATTCGAAAATATCTGTTCTTCGTCAACTTATTTACAAACAAAAGGCAGAAAATCACGACATAGCTTGAATACTCATGAAAATAATGACAGAAGAAGACAAAATATCCAAAAGTTCCGGTCGCAGGGGAAAAAAGGTACTCGGTCAAGCTCGCGTTAACGCTGGTATGGTGGGAGGAAAAAGCTCTTTAGTTTGAGTAGATTGGCCGTGATATTTAAAGGGTAGAAGTGAAAGTAGCTCGTATTTGCTACGAGTAGATACGTGGTCCTGCCTAGGGTTGTGATTGGTTGGAACAATTTGCTCCAACGGTTGATTAACCTCATGTGGTGGTGGTAGTCCTGATATTAAAAATGGCTCAATATATTATTTATTTTATACTAAGGTATTAATATTTCAAATCTCTGGCATATAAATTGTTTTATTTCATGGAATATTTCTCGTTGTACGCAGTAAGCCAATGAAACAGTTTAGGTAGAAAACGAAAAATTACTACGACTTTTTTATTTTTTTGAATACGCTTATAAAGTGAGATATTTGTTTAATCTCAAATCGATATAACGTTTTGTTAAAGTTTTCCACATTAAATAACAAGGATTCTTTTGAATCACTTGCACTTGCATAACTTATTATTCTAAAGTTATTTAAATCTCACATCTTCCAGACCTAAAAACTCACGTCTGGATCTCATTATCATTGTTTCTATCTTAAATAAGGGGAAAAAAGTAAAAAATCTAGTACCATGAAAAACAAAAATGTCATAACAAAAATTGTTGTTTAGTAATTAGGATGTAGTTTAACAAAAAATATAACTACAGTAGTGATGCATACAAATTAATTCAATTTCAAAAAAGTAAAATAGAATATTTCCTTCAATTTTATTTAATACATGCTGCACAAAATAATTTGGTGTTTTATTGCTTATTTTTAGATAGCTGTCAATATCTTCTTCCGATTTTTGTGGCTTTTCCTTGCCAGAGAAGTAGCCACGTGCTCACAAAATGTGGTAGTCTCACAAACACTATGTGGTAGGCTCCAAACATAAAAAATCCTCGACACCAACAAATAAATGGCTTGTAATTTTATTCAAACGCTCAAAAAAAAGCGTTCAATCAATGACATGATTTACTTACAAAAGGGTTAGCGCTTGATCCAAAAAACAGATGGTAGGAAAAATAAACGTAAAACAAAAACACGGGCAGGACATATACAAACTGATATAAATAAATTATAAGTAGAGCTGCGTAGTACAGTAGTAAAATTCAATTGACATGCACATAGTACGCATTGGTACTATCACACTTCTTGGGCTCAACTCTATATAGTGTCGCTTCTTTGATGTATGCTAGATAGAGCTATAGGAAACTCAGACATCGGAAGGGAAAAGCTCAGAAAAATGTTTCTGATAGTGTGTGGGCTGTTTTAATTATATATGTCCTTAACCGCAGAATAGGATGGGTGCGTTGGGAGAAGAACTTTATACATATCTGTGTATATAGTATAGAGCCCCAATATTGTATCAAGTACTATATCTATGGAAGATTTAGTAATGGCACTTTTTTTATTATACAGGTAGGAGCTTACAAAAAATTTCTAAATGTTTAAGTCAATGCAGATAGGTAATATAGGATTGATTTTTATATTACATGCGATTTTTTGACAACAACTTTAGCTACCAAATACGTGAAATCGCACGTGGTGTGTTTTAGTAGACCGTATTATGGAGTAACGGAGAATACCACGTCAATTGTTAATGTAATTTGAACTCAACCCTCATTTTAAAACTAATCTGTTTGTATCTTCCAGCCATACAAAAAAAAAAGGTTTAAAGGCAGTCGGGGTCAAATTGAGAAATTAAATGAAAACTATTTGCCTAAATAAACCAGTATAAATTTGAGGTTTTTATTCCAGAAAAAATGTTTATACGGTCAATCATGAATGATCTTTTCAATTATTGCAAAGAAAGACCATTTCTTAACCATAACCATAAAAAAACTGTAATTACCTATCAGACTCGGAACACTTTCTTTCTTAAAAAAATGACGGCTTTTTCAATTGTAACGAGGCCGGAACTTCACTAACTCTATAACGAAAAAAAACTGATTTGTAAGTAGCAGTTCAGAATAATTATAATTTTTAATGTAGATTAATAAAAATCTCTCATATTTTAATAATTTTTTTTTTCAGTGTGTAATATTTCACTTAGTGTCTATATGACGGAGATAATTTAACTTTATTTAAATATTTAATGATACCAATGCTCATTTAAATTTAGAGAGAATAGTTTATAGAATCATAAGTCATTGCTGAACAAACTTCTGATAAATAGAACAAACATAGACGAGAAAAATTGTAATTCCTAAAGCTGTTTTTTCGCGGAGTACAAATTACCTGACCTTTTAACTAACGAAAGCTTCAATAACCATCATAAAGTTTAATCATGCCCAAATTTAATGACAAAGAATATTTTTTCATTCATTAATCAGATTAACAGACGGTTTTTACTTATTCTACAACATTATGAAAATTAAAAATTTTAAAAATAAATAAACCCATAATTCGTATTATAGAAAATTAAACAAACAAACGAAGATATAAGTACACGACGTAATAAATGTACACCAAATTTTTATGTAGCATTAAACACATGGAAATCATACTATAAACAAAGTTTTGTGAATTTTTGAATTCTATTTGGTAGTTAATACTGTGGTATAGCGTTTAAGAATGTAATACAGTTTTAAAGTTAACTTTTTACTTTAACAAAAAACTAATGGAATACCAAGTAACAGTTCAATATCGAGTACTAGTTACACATAAATTGGTCAGAATAATTCCTAAAATATATAATTAAAATTGTTTAGTGAACTTCAGAAACATGATTAAATTAACATACAACCAATTAACTGTTGTAAATAAACGAGTAAGTTATTCGATATATAACTTAAGTTGCTACTTAATTTTTTGTGTTACCCAAACATTTAAATAGTTTAGTATTTTAAAAAATGATAATATACATTGCTGAAAAGTTGCTTGTTATATAAAGTGTATCTCCAATAGAAAGTAGCTTTAAGCCTATATGGTGCATTGCTTTGAAATTTTGTCATGTATTGGTTTCTTTGCAACTTGTCCTACGACGATTGGCTTTCGTTTTGTTTGTTTTCGGAAATACAAATAAAATGAGGAGAAGTTGGAAAGGGGTTGACTGTGTTGATGGGCGTGACTTTTTTCCCACTCCATAGCCAGAAAATTTTGGTGGTGGGAAAGGGGATTCCAAGCCCTTCAAGGCATAGCCCTACCACGTCACTGTCTCGCAGTGCGTCAGCTAGACAACACCTCAACCCCAAGTGATTACTGTGTTCTACGTTTCCTATACAGTTTGTCAAAGGAATTTAGTGCTCAAATCGATATTTATCCGTGAAAAGTGTCCTGTGAATCTCGAGAACCCAAACTCCCAGCATCAAAAGATCGTCCAATTCCAGCCGTACCCAGCTTTATCTGAGGAGATTTCGAAAGTCATTGTTTGCGTCACGAGAATCAAGTTAACAAGTAAGTACGTGATTAAATTCTCTCTCTGGCAGAAATAGATTTATTTCGCTCTTATTAAAGTCTTTTTGTTTTCTCTTGAATGATGCACTTTTTTGATACATATTAAGCTGAGCAATGCACGCTATATAACTGAAAGCTTTTGTCGAAGTTATGTCTTAAAGAAAATAATTTTTTCTATTATTATTACTTCTTTGCTTATTGTTATTATAACACGTGGCCCCTATGAAAAATACAATTTTCTATTTCTTTCTCGTAAGCGTGTGTGAAAGAAAAAAAACATTTGACATAAATTCTTATTTATAAAATGCAGTGAGTTTCAAGAAAAGCTTAAAGTTTTCTATGTGAGAGGATAATAGAGGGCGTTTCGTACACATTAACGTAGAAATTTACAGTAAACATTACTTCAACATAATTTCTTTGTTTTTTTTAAAAACAGCGTTAACTTAACTCAACAAGCATAATTAAGCTTTTTTTTTTATTTAGAAATTTTATGTAAAACTAATAAAATGTTACCAATAGTTACGGAGACCTCGGAAGGCACTTTAACATTGTTTTGCATCCTAAATAATGAATTACAAAAAAGTTTATTCTTATTTTTCTACTTATTTCATCACAGCTTCCCCATCTAATGAAGATTAACAATATAATGTTTTACTAAAAACTTTAAAAAATTGTATATAGATGTCAACTGTTTAAAAAATCTAAAAATCTGACGTTACTAACATTTGAATAATGTCTTAGCCTTGAATGCTTTTGAAACATTTAAGTTTGTTTCGTGCACCTCATTTTTTCCGTAACTAATTATCCGTTACTTATTAGAGTACAATAACAAGCAGAATAACATTAAAGATTTAAAAATAGTAAGTTATACGTATTTTTACGATGTCAAGAAGTGGTAAGCTTAAAAAAATAGTACTTGAAAAAGCCAAGAAGTTGAGAAATTCGATGAAATTTGTAAAATTAGAATTTGGACGAATTTAGATGCATATATTTACGTATACCTTACTTAATCAAAAATCAAAAATAAAGAAAGTCAAGCTTTTCAAATATTTTTTATAGTTTTGTTAAGTAACTTTCGTAACAAATTATGTCAAAAAAATGGTAAAAAGGGTTAAAAATCCTATAATTTGGTTTTAAAGTAAGAGTGTAGATATGTATAAAATTGTATAAAAAATTATGTGCCACACAATTATACAACAAAAGCATATTCAAGATTTCTTGATTAAAGTATACATACTTCCGGAAAATATTTTATTTCTATTGAGATTGAAAAAATAATAATTTGAGATTTGTTAATGCTCAATTTCTAAGCACATTATCTACTATTTTACAAAATATAAAGTAAATTTTGTAATTTATTTAGGATTACTAAAAGAATGTTAACTATAATGAAAATATGATAGCGTTACAAAAGTTAAAAATAAGAATATAGAAATGCGACTTTCACAAATTTCATACTTGATTAATTTTAGACTATAAATACTATATTACGCACCAAGGGAGCAAAAAATGGCATTCCTTCCCGGGTGTGTAATTGCCTCCTGAACCGAAGGCGAGGCAAACACCCGGGAGATGATTTGATGACCCGTACTTTGTTCCCGAGACCCGTATACGATTTTTTCTCTTCCTCCTCTAAAAATACGACGTTTTTCCCTGATTTGAGGGAGAAAAGTGCAACATAAGGTTTTTGCCTCTCAGGTCAAAATCGTATTTACTGCTTATTAGAAACAGTATTTTAGCATGCTCTGCGAGGAAATTGCCTCCCGAGCCGTAGGTGAGGGTGGGAACCACGCAGAGGATGGCACAATACTTTTCCTATGAGTAGTGCATGCGATTTTTTACCTGGGGGGAATGTGGCACTTTGCTCCCCGAAATCAAAAAACAAAGTCTTACTTTCGGCAGAGGAACAAGAAAAAAAAATTGTACTGCTGTATAAATATTGTAAATTAAATTAAATAACATATTTGTTTCACTATGCGTTAGTAGTTGTACTCACGTAAAATAGTCTTGCGTTCACTAACTCGTACAGAGTACGTTTATACAATGATTTTATTTAATTCTGTGAGTAAACGTGTATATTTTCTCAATCTATTTTCAGTTAAAAATGATGAAGCTAACTAGCCTCGTTGTAATATTCGCCGTTGTTTTATTCATGCCATGTGATTCAGCGAAAAACATGGAAAGTCAAGTTCCTGTAATTTTGGATGTACAAAAGTTCTATGCGACCACCAGCATAGGAATTATTTATAGGAACAACGAAGGTGAGTAAAAGTAAAGCGATTATAATAATTATTAATAGTAAATATCAGCAATTTTTCTTTAAATTCACAGATATACATTCGGTGATTAACATGGTTAAAGAATTTTCGCGTAAAATGGTATACTCCGTAGCTTCGACTATATCGGATCTTCCAGAAAAGTATCCGAAACTAAGAAATTACTCAAAAACCCTTTTCGTGGCGTTTTTAAATACTGACAATGATTTCGAAAAATTTACGCGTTTCTCGAGGCATCATAATCTTTCGCCTCACGTATGGTTATTGTTATTCCGGCCTGCCGTTACTGAACAAATTGATAGCACTTGCCGATATCCTAAAAAGAATTACCTTCACTTGAATATGGAAAGTGAAGTCTTAATAAAATGCGGAAACAATAAAAACATTCATGAATGGTTCGCTGTCGGGCCCCAAAATGAATTACAAGTTAATAAATTATTCGAGTGGAGCAAGAAGGATGGATTGACCGTAATAGACAAACGAGCTTTTGTTCAGAGGCGAAAGAATTTAAGTGGGGCGTCGGCTACAATTATCGCTGAGGTAACGAATTTGTTGAGTAAAAAATTTGGTTTATTTTAAAATACCACAATTATTGCAATTAAAAAACTAAAATTTTTTTCTACAATTTTCGTAGTCTTTTTCGTTTTATTCATCAGTAGTTAAAGATTTTGCATTAAGAACAGGATTGGCCTATAAGTATAAAAATGATTCCCATGTCAAGAAAGAATCAAATGAAAGTGTCAATAATACATCAATTGATTCTACAAAATTATTAAATGAGAGTATTATTTTCTCTGGCGAGTATTTGAGTGAAAAAAATTTAGATAAATATGACATAACGATTGAAGTTATGGATTTTCAAGATACATTATACTATAAATTACCAGGTACTATGGAGATTCCATGGAAAGCTTTTTTTGAGGTAAAATATTTCAACTGAAGAATATTTATGACTTTAATTTCATGTAACGTTTTATCTTGTTTATTAAACAGGTTTTTAGCAAACGCATTTGGATTTTCTTGATTATACTCGTACCTGTTTCTTCAGTATTATTTGGTGTGATTTTAGTATTACATAAAGATAGAAGAGGATTCGTTCATAAATTGTCAGACGGTTTTTTAAATGTATGGCGAATCTTTGTGCATCAGGAGTTTACAGGTAAACTATTAAGGAAGATTTCTTATAAAAATACAAACACGAGGTTAATATTACGTTATTTTATACTACTTCGTTCAAGGTTTTTTTGATTATTTACATCCATTAAATAAAATTATCAAAGGGTTGTACATTTCGAGCGGTACTATTTTTATTAGTTATTTCTCTTATGTTTCTTGAAACAAAATTATGGACTAGTTCATAGGACGTTAATCCTATAAATTTTAATACATTTTTTAAAGTAATAATCATTTACGAAATAATACGAACGTGAAGTAAGTGACGGAGGACTCACTATCGACTCTTTTAATTTTTATTTTCATGTATTAGATCACTAATATATTTTCATGCATTTAATTTTTTTCACTGTGGCATCATTGTGCATCATGTGATGCCTTTCTCTTTGATAATAATATATTCTTATAGCTCTCTAGCCTTTTTTTTTCTTTAAGTAGTTTTTCAACGTATACCTAAGAAAATCCACAAAAAGTGTTCTAATTCGATCCCCCATTTAAATAAAAAAATTTTTTTGAGGCATACTATTGAAACTGGGCCCATTTTACTTGTAATGTCATGGGCTACAAAGAAAAAAAATTTGATCATGGATTTGAGTCAGAGTAACACCCTTTTTTGTGGTTTACGTACTATTATGCATATAATATAGATGCTACTATTGACTATAGATTACAGATTTCATGCTTTTTGTATATAATAACAACATTTTTGAGCTTGAATAAGTTACGGTTAAGCGTATAAAATGTACTGTTAAAATAAAACTAGAATAACTGAGATTAGTTGTTTGAGTAGCTAATTCATTTTGCTCTCTTTTCACTGTTATGTAAACTTAAAAATTGAATGTATGAAATCAAAACAAAGAAATTGGGTCTGGATTATAAAAAATAATTGAATATTACAAATTACCTCAAGAATACTGATTTTATTGTACTCTATGTTGTTTGTGTCGACAGCGTTGAACACGTATGACTCAAAAATTGATATACGCAAGTACACGAAAGACATTTAAAATTTTTTAACATCCATCGCTTTTTCATAAAAATTTTTATGCTCGCAAGATAATCTGCTATGAGGTAAAAATTTTCAAAACAAGCTTAAGTCAATGTGACACAATTTCCTGTTATATACACAAAAAAGTTGTATCAATTTATTGTATAATCCCACATTGTTTGTGACATTATCAATAAAATAAACCATACATTGAAGGTGTGCCTCAAAAAAAAAATGTTTTTGATACAAATTTTGAAAGTACGTTCATGACATGCAAAAACAAATTTCTAAGTTAAAATATTATATTTTTTTAAATGAGTTGACCATTTGTCTAAAATATTAAGTAATAATAATTTTTACCATCCCGCCCCGACCAAAAATCTGTAAATTTTAAAAAATTACAAAATTAAAATCCAAATTAATAATATATTTTATAATTAGGTTTTATATTTAAGTAACCTAAATATTAAAGTCCCTCGGGCCCGGTGCTTTTCTTGGTGACAGGCAACATCAGATACAAAACCAACACTGCGATTGGCGCCCTAGGTAATAAAAACAATTTTTGCAACTTGTACCTAAACATAAAAAACACCTGCGCCAATTGAGCATGTAAGTCGTACTTGGTGACCTATAACGTACACAATGGACATAATTTTGGAGAAATAAAAGAAACCTTAGAACGTTGAGTCGAAAAATACTTCCTCTAGATTTCAATTTACATTCTTGAAAATTAGTTCCTCTAGATTTCAATTCATATTTTTGCAAAATACGAACCAAGATTTTTTTTAAAAAACAAACTTATACATAAAAAGAAATATAAGTTTTCGTTGTACAATCGCCATCATGTTAGGGGCTATTCAGCGGCCAGCGGGACCTGCAAAGTTGGGTTTGAGGGTCTGTAGGGTTATCAGGTTGGATGGTAATGGTGTGGCATAAGCTATTTTCTTACCAGGGAAATGTAAAGGTCCAAATATCACTAAAAACGCCCCGAGGTAGAGATAATAAGTTAATTCATGATTACCGAATAATGACAAGTAAATTTTATTTATGAATACATTATAATAATACACATAAGTTAGATTAGATTTTACTGATGTTAACAGAATATTGCGGTTTTCATTGAAAAGGGATGAGGAATTTCTCACATCATCTTCGGGTTGGCTGGCCAAGTACAACCATAAATTTTTTGACACTTATAATTATAGACGTATACATAATTGCTATTTGCTTTTAAATTTAACGTGCTCTAACTGGTTCGAAAATTAATTGTGTTCGTACAATGAGTGTAATCTAAAAAATCTCTTGCGTGAAGGGCAGGATTGTTGTATGTTTGAGCCCAAAATTTGAACGACGTTTTTCTTTTTGAGGGCGAAAAGTGATAGATTATGTCTGTGGGTATTTTTTGCCTGCTTAACATTTTACACTTCAGAGCAGAGGGGACTCCAGGTGATTTAAGGGCACGAAGTGAAACACATCGCTGTGAGAGTGAAGACAGCCAGCGCGCTTGACGGGAACGTTTAGAAACGCTGGCTGGATAGTGGATGACCTTGGCGATGCCAAACCTAGAAAAAATATTTATTACAATTAATATAATTTCTGTATGGTTGAGTAAGTGTTTTTAAAAGATGATGTTATCCATATTCTTGACTTCAAATAATATGTAAAGTGATTTTAGTGGGTGTATAACAAATACGCCTATAACAAAGTTGAGCAGAATAACCTCGATGCTACTACTAAAATAAAACATGACGTCAATTTTTATGTATCTGACAATCCAAAAAACACAAAAAGGTTAGTTTGACATTTGATAGCGGATTTAGCATCACAGAAGTCGTCCACTATCCAGCCAGCGTTGCAAAAACTTGACGACTAAAGCGCTGGCTATCTTCACTTTCACAGCGAATAGTAAGAAATAGTAGTTTTTGTCATAGAGCCGTTATTATTATCGTTTCGCAAAATTGCCAAAAAAGTTGTAAAAGATAAAAACTACTATGATGCTTATTTTACTTAAAAGAGAAGCTAGCAATTTTGCGAAAGAGGCAAAAAGTAATCGGAAACAATAACAATGAATATTACACTACTTTTTGTATCAATACATGGTACTACTAGACAAGTGAATTTTAAAAAATAAAATTCGACTTTACTTTTAAAGTCCCCTATAAACCTCGATTAAACTACAATTTAATTTAATTTATAACTTACATTTGATAAATTGGAAAACCATTGATTATAATTATCGAAGTTTTCAAAATATACAACTTCAATCTTTTTATTCATCATATATTATTGAATATAATTAAGGATTCGTAAAATTTTTACACGATTGCTCAACTATACTTATATTTTTTTTAATTTACAGATGTACAATTCAATTCCGTATCTTCAAAAATGGCAAGGCTGTCGCTATATCTGACAGCATTCATTATTATTTCCATGTACGCAGGCTGTTTTACAAGCTTTGCTACAGTTTCAATACCACACATTCCATTTAGAAATGCGCGTGAATTTCTAGAGGACAAAACATATCAACTGATTATTTTAAAAAACTCTGATGATTTAAAGTACTTTTCGGTAATTTAATCAAGTTTCAACCAAAAGTATTTTTTTCATTATATTAAAAAACCTTATCGTATGACGTTTTATTAGAGCTCAGTGGACAATATAAACGACGAACTAAGATTATTTTTGAAGGATGAAAATAGTCTACCTACAACCCAAGAGGATGCTTTAAAGCAGGTGCTGTAAAATATTAAGTTTGTGTGTTGGTTGTTTTTAAAAACATTAAACAATGAAATATCTTTTACTATAATATATAAAACTTGTTTCTAACATTTATTCGTATACAATTTTGTAACTTTACTTGAAATGGTGGTAAAACTGTTTGTCGAAGGATACTTATTTGCGATTCTTGAGTAAAAAAATTTTCGGAATGGATATAAATTCTATGGAAGTGATTAATATATATGTGTGTGTGGGCGCGCTCACGTGTATGTGTGTGTCCATATGTAAGTGTAAGTCTAGCTTACCAAATTACAGCAATTTTAACAATTTTTGAAAGCTATTAAGAGTTAATCAATAAAAATCGATTATTTATTGGCACAGAAATCATTCAAAATTTTTTTTATAATTTCAGATATGCAATGACAGAGTAGCTTTTTATTCGTCTAGCATATTACGGAAATCCAGAACTATTCATTTCCATTGTAAAATCTTAGCTATTCCACTAGGTCATTCTAGAAAAAAAGCTATAGCTTTGAACAAAGGAGATCCACTTCTTCAATTATTAAATCATCAGTAAGTATTTTCAAGTAAAAATCATTGTCTTAGTATTTAAACATTGTTTTTTTTCAGCATTCAGAAGTATCGAGAGAATGGAATAATATCTCGAGCAAGGAAGGAAAGTCTTCGCACTATTCGCAATGAAAAAGGAGTTTCATTTACATCATTCGGTTTTACTGAGGTTGCCCCATTGTTTGTATTTTTATTAAGTGGATTTGCCCTCAGCCTAATCGTATTGTTATATGAAAAATATCACAGACGTATAATACTGTATTTTGTAAAAAAACCATGTAGGAGAATCAAAAAACTTAGGAAACCAAAGAAAACCAACCGTTTATACAATGATGGAAAGCCATTTTCAATATATTCTCAGTACAGAGAGCCACAGCCGCGCCCTTTGTGGCCTTATACTCCATAAGAAGGTTATACTTATACAGTAAATCACTAAAATAAATTTTTAAATGATGTACTTTTAACAATACCACTTTCGTACTAAACGAATGAATAACCCGTTACTTAGTCGTACACATATAAAAAATAACAAGAAATGATCACAAGTAGAAAACAATAGTTTTTGTACCGTAAGTTAAAATAAAAAAGTAACTCGCCCATAGGCCGAGCCCCTTAGTGCCCAACTTCCAAATCTCATTTTTTGAAAATTACTCTAACGTATAGATTGTGTAAGACATTGAAGCTACGCTCACTAAAGTCTTAATAAGTAATTTATACCGTAGTAAACTTTATTACTCTCGTCTTTTTTCTACTCACTCAAAGTTAAGTCAAAGTTTGCAACTAATACATTGTAAGCTCTTCGTACATACCTATGTCTAACCGAAAATGTTTCAGATTTTATTTCTTGGATAACATGAAGTTGGGCGTCCTAAGGTTTTGGTATTATTTTAAAATAATTAAAGGAGTTTCGTAGGTTTTTAAAAAATCTGAAAAGAAATAAACATCACAATAAGCTGAGGATGAGAAAAAAATTCTGATATTGATTACTGACAAGGAATGATAAAGTTTTGATCGTTGGTAAAATCATTGTTATTTGTAGTAAGAAATGTTAGTTTGAAGTAAGATTGTTTTTGCGTTTTTGTTAAAATTTATAATGTCAAGTGTTAAATAATGTATCATATCACATTAAAACGATACAAAAATAATGGTGCGCATCCAACTAAGACAAGCACAAACATTTCCACGGGCCTATTGCAAATCGTGTTGACATGACGCACTAGGTGCATAGATAATTATACCATCTAACCTTTTTACGTTACATATGTGGTCAAAATGTTAAAAAGAAAAGTGGTATTTAATATTATGCCTTTATTAAATATCTTTTCTAATAAATTAACCACTTTCGTAGTTCCAGCCGTTTCTAACACTTTAAACGTAAAAATTGTTTTAAAACGGTGAAAAATCATCACATATCCTTTAATTAGATCGTATAACATTTGCGGATGAATTGTTTCATTCAAAATTTATAAATCTTGTTAGAATACGCTTTTTGTATTTCCTATTGTATTTTCTTCAAGATGGTCTATACTCAAAATTATGATATAAAGATCATTCTTTTACTGGATGGATAGTAAAACTAGCAAGTCAAACATATTATTTTTTTTTTTTTTATTCACTTTTATGTTTAACCTCTTACACTTTAACATACTAGCTTCAGAAAGAAAAAAATTGTGAGATTCCTCCCAGACAAAATAAATTTTAAATCTTTTCGTATACAAGAGACGTCGTTCACGTTGACTTGCGTTTGGTGCACTTCAAGACAATCGATGGTCGTCGACAGCGTATAGTAAGGTACTATTGTGCGTTAATAAAATTCTAGAATATTGTAACAATATTGACTTGTATTGATTGTCTCAATTACGATTGATTATGGCACAACATAATGAACTTAGGTGGACATTGTACGAAAAATTTAATTAATTCGTAGTATTTAACGTACTATTTAATTTGAATAAAAAATGTTAACTTTTAATTTGAAAAATTAACAATTAATAATTAAAAATTTATTTCTCACTTATTGCGTTACAAAATATGCTGTTAACGAGGTTAATTTATAATATGAACTTTTCATTAAAATCTAATGTCTTAGATCACGCTTAATTTGATCGTATTTTAAATGATACATTAAGAAGAAAGTTTTTTCTGTAATGATTTGTTCGATTAATTAGAATTCCCAACTTCAAGAAAATTAAATCGTCATATTATTAGTAAGCTAAGCTTAAATCAACGTTAATAAAATACTGTTTAAAGTAGCATAAATATTGTTAGGATAAGTTTTACTAAAGGAAAATATAAGGCTAAAGATAACTTACATGATTGCTAATTATACCTGAAAAAGTGAGGTGGCTGAAAATATACTGAAATGCTCCATCAATAGGTAACTTAAATAGAAATATTTAAACTTTAATTAAATACATTTTTTATAACAGTATTTCGGTTCTTCTTTTTGACTTAGTTAATTTCTAGCCATTGTGGATAAAAAATTTGATGTATCTAATCAACCATCTTTATTCTACTATGTCTATATCGTTGCAGATATTTTTGCCGTGGACTTGCAAACAAACAATTTTTTTTTTCATTGAAATATTGATAGCAAAATTGTACTTGACATTAAAAAAAGCAAGTCGACAACGGTGTAAGTTTGTTAATTAACATATTATAAAACGTTCAAACTATAATTTTTACTTTTGTATTAATATGATAAAAACTATAAAATCTCAAAGTTCTTTAATTAATTGTTTGTGAATAAAATAGATTTACTAATGAAATTACATCATTTATTATTTTTCCTTCTTCATTCTCTTTCGTAGACGATAACCGTGAGTCAATCGATATTTTTACTGTTGATTACAGTCTACACATTGGCAACTGGCTCATTTTTCGGAGGAGCATATAGATACAAGACGTTATTGTTTGAGTGGAGCCACGCCTCAACCTTGTCCGAATCAAATTGTTCGGGGATGTTAAAATTTACGCTAAATTCTGGGGAAGTATTTCTGATTTTATCTTTTTCAACTTTTTTGTTTCCCGTCACTGAAACGGATGTACCACTGACCTAAACCACAAACATATTTTTTTAAATAACATTTTCTCATAAAATAATCTTTATGCATGTAGATAAAATAGTGTCATGAGACATTAAACCAGATAAAGACTTAGACAAAAAACTTCCGTACTTACGATGACGTTGAGCGTATTGGGAACAAATAGTGTGGTATCTATTTCCTTTAGACGTTTAAACTACAAATGCGCCACTTTATTAAATTTTTGATTAATGTAAAAATAATGAGATATTTGTGTATGATTGATCGTTTCCTTACCTTAAAATGGTCCTTTAAGAGGCGAGGATCATCCTTAGATATTGATTTAATCTCCAACTGCCTCGCCTCTTGTGACGTTTTGCTAGGAGACATAGTTTGGTGACCCGCCAACGACATTCCAAGCTGGTTTAAAGGACCAATTGGTGTTACTTGGTGATCTTCAAACGGTGATTCAGTCCAATCCTTTTCAGACATTTTAATACAAATTCTAGTGTAACATGAAATTCTCGATTAGTCAGAAATTATAAGTGCGAATTGTGGTTGAAGATACTCTATAAAAACCTCTTGATTGAGAGAAAAGTGGCACGAGACTGTTGGTCTCAAGGGTCTTATCCTCTCGTTCTCACGTTTAAATCCAATCTTCGCCACCTGCCTCGATAACTCAGAAGGTTGCTGACGTGACTGCAATTCTATGCAATAGCTAGTGAGCTACAACTGCTAAGTGCTACGAGGCGAGTTCGGTTTTACCACTGATTCAAGCGCCTTATCGTGGCCAAACTACCAAACAAGGTGCACATGTTTTTTTTCCTTTGCTGAGCATGGAAGGGGTACAACGAGTATACGTCAGACGATTCCCGCGGAAAAGTGCACGCAGGTACAAATATTTTACCCCAGGATAGGGCTTGAAATTTCAAGAAAACATTGGAATTTTGAGGGATTATACGAACATCAGTATATAAATTTTGTGTTAGTACAAGATTTCATTACAATTTCGTTGAATGAGACGTAACCCACTTTTGCTTTAAAAAAAATCGTTTGAACAACCGTGTGAAAATTATAAATTTACCTCGTTAGTTACTATCGTCATTTTTGAAAACTAATAGTAGTATAAGTCTAATCGTATAATATTAGCGTAACCAACTAAGGCAACGTGTATTACAAATATTGGAGGAATGAAATGTTTTAAGAGAAACAATGTCAATAAATAAATATACTACCATATTAATTATTTCTACCTTAAATATGTCCCAGTAAGTGTCATAAAACTATTTAAAAATACGAAAAAAATGTGCATCACTTCTTATGAGATATGACTTTTTATCACTCAGAATCAATTATACATACCCTACTATGTTTTTGTATCTTATAAAAAAAATTGATGCAAAAAAGCTCGTGCAACTTAAATAGATTTGTATCTTTAATACATTGGTCATCAGCTATTGAGTAAAGATCCTAAAAAAACTAAAAACGTAACTAGCCAGTTTATTATTCTGTATGCTTAATTTTTGATAAATAAAGGAATTTATCAACTATTAAATAATGCCATGTTGACAAGGAACAGAAAATTTTTCCATAATTAATTAGAAAAATTCTTTACTTGATATTGTAATTTGAAGTGTTGAAAAAAAGATTTTTAAAAGTTATTGTTGAATTATATAATAGTTAAGAAAATGAAATAAAAACCTACATACATTCACAAAGTTTTTTAAACTTAATATTGTAACTTCTTGATTTGATATTCATACGTTTACTGAATAAATAACAAGTTTTAAAGCTTTTTATAGACCCTAGAAGAAAGAAAGTATTTCAGAAAGTAACTTTCGGATTTTTAACTATGAGCGTCCGTGTTTCCCTGTGGCCATTTTTAATAAAAGAGTCCTACTCAAGTTTAATAAATGTGTTTGTGACCTGCTTAACACGATTTTTGTTGGTGGCTTGCTGTAAAATTTGCAAATCAATAGTTATTAAAAATTTTGTTAACAAATTGAAAACTCATGAAATTTTGATTTAAAAAAAAACATTCGTATTTTTAAGCACGATTCAAGCAAAAAATATGTCTTACAATTTTTCTTTGATAGTTATACTTTTTTAGTAAAAAATTTTCAAATTTTTGAAAAATTGGAATTTTGCAATTTTCAACCGTTACTATCTTAATAGTTGAAGAAATTTTTGCAATTCTGCAAGGCGCAAAAGATTTCTTTATTATTGCCCTTTAGAAAAACATAAATTTTCTCCTAATCATAAGCTTTGAATAGTAAGCTTCTTGCTACTCTACCCATGGTCTACCCATAAAGGAAAAAAAAGAAATTTTTTTTGGTAAAAAAATGTTTTTTTATTCCTTGGTTAGTTAAAAATAAAAATTATCTTGTAGAAGGAGTTAGAAGCAAATTCAAATAGATCACCATTTATTTTTAAAGACACGTGAATTTTACAGATCGTCATCATCAAAAATCGTATTTGAAAAATATAAAATAAATTTTAAAAAACTTGGATGGGACCATTTTGTTAGAAAAGACTACGGAAACCTACCTAGCATCCATACTATTCGATTAATATTGAAAAATAAAACCCACACAGAAAATAAACATGTATTTTACATTTTATTAATTTCCAAACCATGCATTTTTTTAATTATAATGACGATTTGTAAATTAGGAAGTTCCGTCCTTTCCCTTAGATACTGTCCGTGATGCGTCAGGTAATTTAAATTATTGACACATTATTGTGTTACATTATTATTAATGTACAAATTAAAAAAAAAAATTACACAATTATTAAAAGATTAAATTTTTCTTTATTTTTCTCGGTGTTTTTTTCTACTAGGTATTAAGCAAAGCACCACGTTTGACTAGCCTCAATTGGGACCCAAATAAAATCTATCTACTATTGGCAATGATTTAATTACACGCGCATAATGCTTATTTAACAATCCATCAAATTATTCATCCATATAATAGTCGTTCTGTACAATATTTCACAATAAAGAATGGATGATTAAAATTGTCCCTTAGAGATCGCTAATGACTTTGTTATCATTCAAAAGCTGTGGATCCTAAAAAATACAAAAATTTTTTATTTATATGTTTCTCTTTGGACTTGTCTTACGCTTTTAAAATTAAAATAAATATTTCAACTTACAAAAACATCTGTTCTTCTACTGTACAGCATATCTCTTAGATTTATCAGTGGTCGAGCAAAGATGGACATCTCGTTGCCCTGCGTTTCTGTATTACGCTTTCTTATTAAAAATATCCTCGTTATGATCTTAATTCCACCTCTTTGGTGTCCGTAAAATCATTCGACTATATTAATAAACCGAAATTACTTGCTTCCCATCTATATGAAAATCCCTGCTCGTTTTGTGCGTATGGTAACAGTAAAAAAAACTTTATCCCTGCTCAAGCTACATTTCCTACTTGCGGTGCCTTACAAATCCAGTGAAATTTTTCGTTGTCACTGTTTATCTAGAAAAATATATCTGATACTTTAAAAATACCGCCAATTTTTTATTATTTTTTTTAATTTATTTATTCTTCTATTCTAATAATGCAACACAATATACATCACATCAGAGGGCTTTCGTACGAAGATGCTATGGAATTCCATACAATGCCAGAATTTATTATAATTACAATCCGAAAAACTAATAATGTTCGAAATTTCAAGCGTAAACATAACTTAGCGAAATTAATTTATAAAATATATTGGTCTTCTTGTTTTGTGGCATATTGCAGGAGGGCTAATCTTAACTAAAAGGCTTTCAAAATTTAACACGACTTTAGAGTCTTCAAAAAAACATAGAAATTCTGAATATTCGAAAAAAATTTTTATCCCCTATGGTGTAAGTTAAGTTAAAGATTGGAGCCTGTAATTATCTGTTATTTACGATGAAAGTTCCCTTCGAATGTTTACGTATGTATAACTCAGTTTTGCAAACAGTCACGGATCAGTGATAGATGACGCATTTGTCTGCTTGTGCTCACTAATTAATAATTTTGTACAAACTATCTACAAACAAATCTGTTTTTAGTACCCCTATTTCCAAACGGTGAGAAAAAATCAATACGTAGCTTGAACAGTTATGAATATGATAAAAAAAGAGGAGAAAATATCCAAAACTTGCGGTTGCAGGGGAAAAAAGGCGCTTGGTCACGTGTTTAAGAAAATTGGCCGTGATATTTAAAGGGTAGGAGTGAAAAAAGCTCGTACTTACTACAAGTAAATACGTTGCCCTTTGTAGAATTTTGATTGGTTGAAACAATGGGCTCTAAAGTTAGATTAACCTCATGTGGTGGTGGTAGTCCTGATGTTAGAGATGGCTTTATATATCATTTATGTTACGCTAAGGTATTAATATTTTAAATCCCTGGCACCTACGTTGGTTTATTTTATGGAATATTTCTCGTTGTACGCAGTAAACCAATGAAAAATTTTAGGTAGAGCACGAAAAATTACGACGATTTTATTTTTATTTTTGAAAGCGCTTAAAAAATAGGAAAATTGTTTAATCTAAAATCGATAGGATGTTTTGTTAAAGTTTTTCACAATAAATAACAAGGATCCACTCCAATCACTGGCACTTGCATAACTTGTTATTCTAAAATTATTTATATTTCACATCTTTCACACCTAAAAACTCACGTCTGGATCGCATTATCATTGTTTCTATCTAAAGGGGAAAAAAAAATTCTAGTACCATGGAAACACACAAATGTTTTAACAAAAGCTGTTATTTTATTATTAAGGTAAAGTTTAATTGTAAATACAACTACAGTAAAGTCAGTACGCGCTGCACAAAAATATAAGATGTTTTATTGCTTATTTTAAGATTGCGGTCAATATCATACTTCGATTTCTTTGGTCTTTCCTTGCCAGAGAAGTAGCTACGTGTTCTTAAAACTACCACATATGCTTGAAACATAAAAATCCTACACACCAACAAATAAATGGCTTGAGATTTTATACAATCACCCAAAAGAAAGCTTTCGATCAATGACATGATTTATTTACAAATGGGTCAGTGCTTGTACTAAAAAAAGATCATAGAAAAAATAAACGTAAAAAAAAAACACGGGCAGGAGATTCACAAACAGATATAAATAAATTATAAGTAGAGCTGCGTAGTAGCAGGTGGTGAAACTGAATTGTCATGGACATTGTACGCATTGGTACTGTCACGCTTTTTGGGCTCAACTCCATATAGTCTCGCTTCTTTGATTTATGACGGATAGTGCTACTTATGGTAAATTTTAGACGTCGGAAGGAGAAAGCTCAGAAAAACGTTTCTAAAAGCGTATGGGCCGTTTTAATTATGTATGTCCTTAACCGCAGAAGAGGATGGGTGCGTTGGGAGATGTTTTTGTACATATCTGTGTATTTAGTATAGAGCCCTAATATTGCATCAAGTACTGTCTACGGAAGATTTAGTAATGACATTTTTTTTTTTATTTAGGTTGGAGCTTACAAAAAATTTTAAATGTTCAAGTTAATGCAGATAGCTGATATCGAATTGATTCATATATTGTATGCGAGTTTTAGACAGCAATTTTAGCTAGCAAATACGTGAAATTGCACGTGGTGTATTTTAGTAGACCGTATTATGGAGTAACGGAGAATACCACGTCAATTGTTAATGTAATTTGAACTCAACCCTCATTTTAAAAATAATCTGTTTGTATCTTCCAGCCATACAACAAAAAAAAGGTTTAAGGGCAGTTGGAGTCAAATTGAGAAATTAAATGAAAACTATTTGCCTAAATGAACCAGTACAAATTTCAGTGTTTTATTCCAGAAAAATTGTTTCTATGGTAAATCATAAATGATTTTTATAATGATTGCAAAAAAATACCATTTTGAACCATAACTATAAAAAAACTATAATTGTCTTTCAGACTCAGCGCACTTTCCTTCTTACAAAAAGGACGGCCTTTTCAGTCGTAAGTTGGCTGGAATTTCTGACTCAACGACAGAAAAAACGGGTCAGTTTAGCAGCTCATAATAATTGTAGTTTTTAAAAAAGATTAATAAAAGAACTCTCATATTTTAATTTAAAAAATTTTTTTTAATTTGTTATATTTATTTTAGTTTATTTTTGACAAGAATACTTAAATTTTATTTAAATATTTTATGGTAAAAATGCTCATTTGAATTTTAGAAGGAATAGTTTTATAGACTTGTTAATTAAGGCTAAACAAACTTATGATGATAAAATTATGTCTATACGAACTTTATTTATGAATTTACAGGATAAATATAGGTTTGATAATAAAGATATCTATCGTATATATTTTCATAGTGGATTTGTGAAAAATAATTACGTACGCAATGGTTACTACATGAATGTGTGTAAAGAATATTTATACATACGTTGATAATTATACATTAAAACCTTTTGATTGTTCCTCAACATTTTCAGCAAGACTTGCAGTACCAGTCTTTATTGCCTCTGAAAGGCTTTGAACACAAAATAAGATGTACATGTTATCCGTCGAAGTTTTGTCAATGACTTTTGACGATGAAGCATTTGATTTTAAAGATATACTTTTCCCTGCTTCTGAGCACGTTGTTTTAGATATAGTAAACAAAGATCGAGGTTTCTTGGGTATGAATGTCATAGAGCTCAGATGTATCAATGCTTCTTCGTACGTATCTAAAATATATATATACATTTTGAAAATTTTATAAGTAAGACAAAGTAGGCGGTGGAATTGCACTACTGCTTACAAAGTTGGATATGACTTGAATATCATCGTCTGTCTATGGAAGAGGCATATAAAATGTTGTATCTTTGGCCTGTTACGTTATCAACACCAATAAAAGTGACATGTACAATGAAAGGCTCAGAAAATTCTTTTGCGCTGCTATCAATTTTTACTATGACAAATTTACTGTTTATCTGTAATGAAACTCATCACGTACAAAAGGTCATCATAGTCATAAGAAAAAAAATTTTGTTTTTTACCTTTACAGAGTACAAATTTGATACTGATGAAGATTAAAAGTAGTCAGCAGAACAAACTGCAGTGTTTACTTTATTATAACCATCAAGAATTTCGAATAACGTATATACAATGACACTAACACAATAATTGTTCATATTAACAGTTGTCTCACGTAGTTACTAACACCTTTCACTGTTGATGCAAATAATAACAATCAATTCACTTCGTTTGCCAATTGCTTCCTCATGCACATGTAATGAAGCACAAACAGTAAGCACTGTCAATGTTATAATCATACGCTTTCGTCATTGTAAAATACACTTTCCTATGCACAGCCTATACATATTTTTTACATTAATGTAGCAGTGGAACAATGAACAATGTACTATCATCTTCCAAAAGTTCAAAAATTTTAAATAAAATTAGTTTCGATTGTATATTATTCATGTTAAAATTTTCCACTTTCTTTTCAAAATCTTTTTTGACTTTCTACATATTTATAAGTGTTGAATCGCTCGGGTACGTAAAGCCAGGTCCAAGAATAAGTAACTGCTCTAAAGTAACTTTAGAATCGCCAAGAGCACTAGTTGGATTCATAGCCATTTGTTTAATTTTTATCACTTTACAGAGTCTTTTGTCAACACAACATTGATTGGTTCTTGAATCCAAATGTCAAATTCCATGTAATTCACTTTTTCCAAATAAATTTGTTTCTGGTTTTTACTGGATTTTATAATTGTTAAATTTAATTGTTTTTCTTTTTTTTTTTATTGTTTATTAAGCGTTTCTCTTCGATTTTTTTGCATAGCTAAACGAGAGGCTTGTATCCACTAGCAATCTGCTCTTTTGTTACGCCTAGAGTGCTTTCAAAATCAAAAGCTCAAATTTCATTCAACGAACACTTCATATTTTTGACATCATCAGCAATATGATGCAAGTTATAAACATTATATAGTATTAAAATATAATTATCAAAAAACTTTGCAATAAACTTTATTCTCGTTGAATAAGCCCCTCCTTTTTTTGTTTGAAAAATATTTATTTTGTATTGTAAAAAAAAAAAGTTGTTTTATTAAAAAAAATGTATGACATTTTTATATCAATAAAAATGAAAAAAATACAATTGGTCGGAAATGAGTTAAAAAAATTTTATTTTAAGGAAAGTGCACTTTTTGCAAGATGAATAGCATAAAAGTCAAGCAAAAATATACGTATAAAGCATGTGATACGGTGTATGAGGTAAATTGTACTACCTTTTGTGTCTGTATTATTTTTAAAAATACAGCGTAACAACTGTTTTTAACATTATATACGTTAAGTATTGAAAAATAAAAATGTTAGCTACTATAGACGTGCAAGTGTAAAAAGCCTAAAAAAAAAAAAATTAACTGTTTACTATTTTTTTTGTTATCTTTAAATCTTTTTAATATTCAATACATACAGTGGCTTGATCTATGTTTTGCGAAAAATTAAGCTTTTTTTTTTATAACAACTTGCCACACAATTTTCATTAGCATAAATAACTAATGCATATAATATTTTTCACTTCTTCTTCGAAAAAATTTTTTTATCCCTGCATTAAGTAACAAGATACAATAAAAAAGTGCAGAACAAATTTTAGATATATAAGAGATTCATTTTGAAATAAGAAATAAAAAAAATAAAAAAAATCGTCAATAAACCAACTACAAAATAAAAATTTATAGAGACATAAATAAAATATTACATTTATTTGAGAACCACCCTGAGGTACTAGGCACATGCAGCACTGATTTTACTTTCTCGGTTTTTTGAGCCAAGTTTCAGAACCACAGGATTTGTCTATCCTACAGCTACAGCTAAAAACGAACTTCAGGAATGTTCAATCGTAATTATCAAGTGAGCAATTGGCCTTCAATATTTTATTCAATAAAAAGTACATGTATTTGATGGACGCTGAGTTTATACAGGGGAGCTTTAGGTGAAGTCACCAAAAAATATCTAAGTGCAAAATATACAAAAATTTTACGCCATAGTTGGTCAAAAATCGCCAATTCGGCTGTTAGTTATCAGATCTGGTCATCCTGGCTACGACACGGCTTAAAAGGGTTTGGGATTCCTTTTCCCACTATACCAAAACTTCCTGGCCGTGAAGTGGGAAAAAAGTCACGCCCATCGACATACAGTCAACCCCTTCCCAACTTCCCCTCTTTTTATTTGTATTTCCGAAAACAAACAAAACGAAAGCCAATCCACGTAGGTCGAGTTGCAAAGAAACCAATACATGATAAAATTTTAAATCAATGCATCATATGCTTAAAGATATTTTTTATTAGAGATTCTAGCCTAGAAGCACATACGTTAGTCAATTTGAATATTATACGTACCTTTTTGCTTGTACCTTAACATTGCAGAATTTTGGTTAAGCTTTTACCTTTAAACTCAAGATAAAGTGCTATCGCTCATTTGTCCGTAACTACAGTACCAAGTACAACAATAGCACTCTGTCCTACTTACATATATGTGTACATGGCCTCTGCTTAACGTATCTACCCTTTTTTCCTGCGGATAAGGACATATACAATTACAACAGCCCCTACTCTCTTAAAAACGCTTCCTCGAACTTTTACCCTACCAAAGTCA
Source organism: Copidosoma floridanum (assembly GCF_036245765.1). Lineage (NCBI taxonomy): Eukaryota > Metazoa > Arthropoda > Insecta > Hymenoptera > Encyrtidae > Copidosoma > Copidosoma floridanum. Next base: position 39,190 of record NW_028321927.1, on the reverse strand, counting down.
AAAATTTCTAATATTTTATCTTTACTTTCCAGCATAAAACAAAGTAGCGACACTACATATAGAGTTGAGCTGAAGAAGAATAGTTTTTTCCCTCAAATATCGCGTGTCAGGACTGATACATTCAATGTCATGACAATTCAGTTTTACCACCTTCTACTACGCAGCTCTGCTCATAATATATTTACAATTATTCGTGTAGGTCCTGCACCTGCTTTTGTTCCACATTTACTTTTCCTATGATATGTTTATTGAATCAAGCACTGACAGATTTGTAAGTACATCATGTTATTGATCGAACACTCTCTTTTGGGTGTTTGTACAAATCAGCTGTTTGTTGGTGTGTGTTCTTTTTTATTTTTAGAGACAGTGTTGCGACTTAATTTTACCGTGGCCGTTTCTCTAGTAAGAAAAAACCAAAAAAATCAACGTATGATAGTGACCACAAGCTCAAAATAAGCAATAAAATACCTAATCATTTTGTGCAGCTTATACCAAATAAAGTGGAAGGAAAAATTTTTTTTTTTAAATTAAAAATAATTTTTATGCATTCATCACTACTGTAGTTCTATTTTCAACTAAACTACATCCTAATTACTAAACAACAATTTTTTTTACAATACTTTTGTTTTTCATGGTATAAGATTTTTTACTTTTTTTTTTCTTTTCTTAAGATAGAAACAATAATTCTACGATCCAAACATAAATTTCTTGGTCTAGAAGATATAAGATTTAAATAATTTTAGAATAATAAGTTACGCAAGTTCAAGTGATTCAAGTAGGTCCTTAATATTAATTATAAAAAATTTCAATTAGGCATCCTACCGATTCTGCAACAAGCGATTTTTTACTTTTTTAAGTATCTCCCTAAAATCAAAGTAAATCCTGGTATTTTTTTTTTTCTACCTTATGTTCTTTATTAGTTCTCGGCGTAGAACGAAAAATATTCCAAAAAATAAACCAACGCAGCTGACAGGGATTTATAAAATTAATACCTTGGAATGAAATAAATAATATATTAAACCATTCCCAACATCATGACTACCACCACCACACCTGGTTAATCGAATGCTAAAGCCCATTGTTTCAACCAATTGCAATTCTACGGAGGGCCCCGTATCTTCTTACAGCAAATCCGAGCTACTTTCACTCCTACCCTTTGAATATCACAGCCAATCTTCTCAAACTCGCGACCAAGTGTCTTTTTTCCCCTGCGACCGCAACTTTTGTGTATTTTGTCTTTCCTCTGTTACTATTTCCATGAGTATTCAAGTTATGTATTGATTTTGTGATTTTCGTTTGTAAATAATTTGACGAAGAACATATATTTAATAAGATAATTTATGAAAAAAAAGCGATTTGTAAACGATTGCAGATATACCCTTGCGTTAGGGAATCTGATCTGACGTTGTTTGTAATATTGTAGTACTTAAGGTACGAAAGGAAAATTTGTATTTCAAATAGTAGACAACTAAATCAGATAAACTTTAACCAAAATTTAAACCCTAGGAGATGAATACAATATACATCAATACTAACGAGTTTCGATAAATAATACTTGTTACCTCTCAAATTGATATTGCCACGTATTCAAATAGTGTCTCGATCAATTTGACTCAAAAGGCTCGTGCTTAATCACTAACAAAGTACAACCTCAAAGGCAACACTGCAGAGAAGCTTCCAGTAAGCATCGACACACCAAGTGTTTAGCGAGACTGTGCTGGCGGAGGGTATACCTGGTCGTCCTCGAGACACCTGAGAATCCGCTTGCATTTTTAGCTGGGAACGCCTAAGCCTGCCACGATCATCGAGCAAACGTAAAAAAATTTTCGAAAATTTTTCCTAGGCATGAGGTATGAAGTAAGCTCGTCATTTGTCTGCAATCAGGAAACTGCGAGTCATCCAATTTCAAGTAGTACGAGTCCGAGTTTAGTCAGACATAGGCGGATTTTATATAAATTTATATTCTCGAGTATCGTACACCCATCTAAATGTTGTTAAATCCATTATAAAAACGAACAAAAAAAAACAAATAAAACTTAAATGAATTAAATTTCGTTAACGTGACTGTGCCAGTCTTGCAAGAGTCTCAGGAGTTTCGAGTTTTACCCGATACAGTATATTTTTCTAATAAAAGACGTTTTGGATTCTTGCAAGAGACTTTTATCCGAAGCGATCGGCTAAATTGAAAAAATCAATACACTCATCCGTAAGAATCACGGAAAGGACAATCGACTACTTTATAAAAGTCAAGCCAAAGAGTTATCGGACTATATACCTAACCAGGTATGTAGTGATCAAGGACACAACTACACTCTTATTATTAATTTAGTCTCGTAGCTCTTCGACCCCCTTGACACGATCGGTAGGTAGCACATGAATAATACATCCAACAGCGCGTCAAAAAAGGACTCTCTTAGCACATGATTTATTAAAGCCCTTGGCTACCGCGTACCCGCTAATAGTATAGTTCTCCTATAGGGGAGAGCAGCTGGTGAGGAATCACCCACTTTTACCCGCAAACGATTTTTACTGGACTAGTATAGTATATACACTATGGTATACGTATAGGTGGTAGTCATTTTAAAATAATTAAAGCATAGGACTAGTCGGCAAATATTTTTTAAATTTAATTATAAAATAAAACATGAAAAAGATTAAATCATTTATAAGTACAACCAGACAAAGACTTGAACAAAGAACTTTCATAGGTCAATGGGCCTCCCTGCGAAGAAAAATATTTTCTGCTAGTTTGCCAAATATTTTTTCATAATCATTCATACTCGATATTAGAGGGGCGTCAATTTTGGCTGCAGCTTTTTGTATGTGCATATGAATATATATATTATCGCACGTTAAACGTCAGAGGCCTTGGCAGTTGTATGAGGGACAGGTGATTTATGTCACTCAGCAGGTCGAGAGATCGAATGATTTTTCTTGTTATAGTAATTTAAACTTCATAAATTTGTTTATAAGAAATAAGATAACAAGCGTTATTTAATCAAGTTAAATGATCTGTTTATTCACAATAATACAATTTTTCAGTAAATTAAACAATTAAAAAAAATTAATAAAAAAATAAGAGAAAAAAGATGAGAGGTGCAAACAAAACAAGAAAAATAGATTGCATACATAGGTGTGTTTGTTGGCCTGTGATTTGTGGCGCTGGGATAAAGAAGGGATTATTTTTTATAAACCATATTCGAAAATATCTGTTCTTCGTCAACTTATTTACAAACAAAAGGCAGAAAATCACGACATAGCTTGAATACTAATGAAAATAATGACAGAAGAAGACAAAATATCCAAAAGTTCCGGTCGCAGGGGAAAAAAGGTACTCGGTCAAGCTCGCGTTAACGCTGGTATGGTGGGAGGAAAAAGCTCTTTAGTTTGAGTAGATTGGCCGTGATATTTAAAGGGTAGAAGTGAAAGTAGCTCGTATTTGCTACGAGTAGATACGTGGTCCTGCCTAGGGTTGTGATTGGTTGGAACAATTTGCTCCAACGGTTGATTAACCTCATGTGGTGGTGGTAGTCCTGATATTAAAAATGGCTCAATATATTATTTATTTTATACTAAGGTATTAATATTTCAAATCTCTGGCATATAAATTGTTTTATTTCATGGAATATTTCTCGTTGTACGCAGTAAGCCAATGAAACAGTTTAGGTAGAAAACGAAAAATTACTACGACTTTTTTATTTTTTTGAATACGCTTATAAAGTGAGATATTTGTTTAATCTCAAATCAATATAACGTTTTGTTAAAGTTTTCCACATTAAATAACAAGGATTCTTTTGAATCACTTGCACTTGCATAACTTATTATTCTAAAGTTATTTAAATCTCACATCTTCCAGACCTAAAAACTCACGTCTGGATCTCATTATCATTGTTTCTATCTTAAATAAGGGGAAAAAAGTAAAAAATCTAGTACCATGAAAAACAAAAATGTCATAACAAAAATTGTTGTTTAGTAATTAGGATGTAGTTTAACAAAAAATATAACTACAGTAGTGATGCATACAAATTAATTCAATTTCAAAAAAGTAAAATAGAATATTTCCTTCAATTTTATTTAATACATGCTGCACAAAATAATTTGGTGTTTTATTGCTTATTTTTAGATAGCTGTCAATATCTTCTTCCGATTTTTGTGGCTTTTCCTTGCCAGAGAAGTAGCCACGTGCTCACAAAATGTGGTAGTCTCACAAACACTATGTGGTAGGCTCCAAACATAAAAAATCCTCGACACCAACAAATAAATGGCTTGTAATTTTATTCAAACGCTCAAAAAAAAGCGTTCAATCAATGACATGATTTACTTACAAAAGGGTTAGCGCTTGATCCAAAAAACAGATGGTAGGAAAAATAAACGTAAAACAAAAACACGGGCAGGACATATACAAACTGATATAAATAAATTATAAGTAGAGCTGCGTAGTACAGTAGTAAAATTCAATTGACATGCACATAGTACGCATTGGTACTATCACACTTCTTGGGCTCAACTCTATATAGTGTCGCTTCTTTGATGTATGCTAGATAGAGCTATAGGAAACTCAGACATCGGAAGGGAAAAGCTCAGAAAAATGTTTCTGATAGTGTGTGGGCTGTTTTAATTATATATGTCCTTAACCGCAGAATAGGATGGGTGCGTTGGGAGAAGAACTTTATACATATCTGTGTATATAGTATAGAGCCCCAATATTGTATCAAGTACTATATCTATGGAAGATTTAGTAATGGCACTTTTTTTATTATACAGGTAGGAGCTTACAAAAAATTTCTAAATGTTTAAGTCAATGCAGATAGGTAATATAGGATTGATTTTTATATTACATGCGATTTTTTGACAACAACTTTAGCTACCAAATACGTGAAATCGCACGTGGTGTGTTTTAGTAGACCGTATTATGGAGTAACGGAGAATACCACGTCAATTGTTAATGTAATTTGAACTCAACCCTCATTTTAAAACTAATCTGTTTGTATCTTCCAGCCATACAAAAAAAAAAAAGGTTTAAAGGCAGTCGGGGTCAAATTGAGAAATTAAATGAAAACTATTTGCCTAAATAAACCAGTATAAATTTGAGGTTTTTATTCCAGAAAAAATGTTTATACGGTCAATCATGAATGATCTTTTCAATTATTGCAAAGAAAGACCATTTCTTAACCATAACCATAAAAAAACTGTAATTACCTATCAGACTCGGAACACTTTCTTTCTTAAAAAAATGACGGCTTTTTCAATTGTAACGAGGCCGGAACTTCACTAACTCTATAACGAAAAAAAACTGATTTGTAAGTAGCAGTTCAGAATAATTATAATTTTTAATGTAGATTAATAAAAATCTCTCATATTTTAATAATTTTTTTTTTCAGTGTGTAATATTTCACTTAGTGTCTATATGACGGAGATAATTTAACTTTATTTAAATATTTAATGATACCAATGCTCATTTAAATTTAGAGAGAATAGTTTATAGAATCATAAGTCATTGCTGAACAAACTTCTGATAAATAGAACAAACATAGACGAGAAAAATTGTAATTCCTAAAGCTGTTTTTTCGCGGAGTACAAATTACCTGACCTTTTAACTAACGAAAGCTTCAATAACCATCATAAAGTTTAATCATGCCCAAATTTAATGACAAAGAATATTTTTTCATTCATTAATCAGATTAACAGACGGTTTTTACTTATTCTACAACATTATGAAAATTAAAAATTTTAAAAATAAATAAACCCATAATTCGTATTATAGAAAATTAAACAAACAAACGAAGATATAAGTACACGACGTAATAAATGTACACCAAATTTTTATGTAGCATTAAACACATGGAAATCATACTATAAACAAAGTTTTGTGAATTTTTGAATTCTATTTGGTAGTTAATACTGTGGTATAGCGTTTAAGAATGTAATACAGTTTTAAAGTTAACTTTTTACTTTAACAAAAAACTAATGGAATACCAAGTAACAGTTCAATATCGAGTACTAGTTACACATAAATTGGTCAGAATAATTCCTAAAATATATAATTTAAATTGTTTAGTGAACTTCAGAAACATGATTAAATTAACATACAACCAATTAACTGTTGTAAATAAACGAGTAAGTTATTCGATATATAACTTAAGTTGCTACTTAATTTTTTGTGTTACCCAAACATTTAAATAGTTTAGTATTTAAAAAAATGATAATATACATTGCTGAAAAGTTGCTTGTTATATAAAGTGTATCTCCAATAGAAAGTAGCTTTAAGCCTATATGGTGCATTGCTTTGAAATTTTGTCATGTATTGGTTTCTTTGCAACTTGTCCTACGACGATTGGCTTTCGTTTTGTTTGTTTTCGGAAATACAAATAAAATGAGGAGAAGTTGGAAAGGGGTTGACTGTGTCGATGGGCGTGACTTTTTTCCCACTCCATAGCCAGAAAATTTTGGTGGTGGGAAAGGGGATTCCAAGCCCTTCAAGGCATAGCCCTACCACGTCACTGTCTCGCAGTGCGTCAGCTAGACAACACCTCAACCCCAAGTGATTACTGTGTTCTACGTTTCCTATACAGTTTGTCAAAGGAATTTAGTGCTCAAATCGATATTTATCGGTGAAAAGTGTCCTGTGAATCTCGAGAACCCAAACTCCCAGCATCAAAAGATCGTCCAATTCCAGCCGTACCCAGCTTTATCTGAGGAGATTTCGAAAGTCATTGTTTGCGTCACGAGAATCAAGTTAACAAGTAAGTACGTGATTAAATTCTCTCTCTGGCAGAAATAGATTTATTTCGCTCTTATTAAAGTCTTTTTGTTTTCTCTTGAATGATGCACTTTTTTGATACATATTAAGCTGAGCAATGCACGCTATATAACTGAAAGCTTTTGTCGAAGTTATGTCTTAAAGAAAATAATTTTTTCTATTATTATTACTTCTTTGCTTATTGTTATTATAACACGTGGCCCCTATGAAAAATACAATTTTCTATTTCTTTCTCGTAAGCGTGTGTGAAAGAAAAAAAACATTTGACATAAATTCTTATTTATAAAATGCAGTGAGTTTCAAAAAAAGCTTAAAGTTTTCTATGTGAGAGGATAATAGAGGGCGTTTCGTACACATTAACGTAGAAATTTACAGTAAACATTACTTCAACATAATTTCTTTGTTTTTTTTAAAAACAGCGTTAACTTAACTCAACAAGCATAATTAAGCTTTTTTTTTTATTTAGAAATTTTATGTAAAACTAATAAAATGTTACCAATAGTTACGGAGACCTCGGAAGGCACTTTAACATTGTTTTGCATCCTAAATAATGAATTACAATAAAGTTTATTCTTATTTTTCTACTTATTTCATCACAGCTTCCCCATCTAATGAAGATTAACAATATAATGTTTTACTAAAAACTTTAAAAAATTGTATATAGATGTCAACTGTTTAAAAAATCTAAAAATCTGACGTTACTAACATTTGAATAATGTCTTAGCCTTGAATGCTTTTGAAACATTTAAGTTTGTTTCGTGCACCTCATTTTTTCCGTAACTAATTATCCGTTACTTATTAGAGTACAATAACAAGCAGAATAACATTAAAGATTTAAAAATAGTAAGTTATACGTATTTTTACGATGTCAAGAAGTGGTAAGCTTAAAAAAATAGTACTTGAAAAAGCCAAGAAGTTGAGAAATTCGATGAAATTTGTAAAATTAGAATTTGGACGAATTTAGATGCATATATTTACGTATACCTTACTTAATCAAAAATCAAAAATAAAGAAAGTCAAGCTTTTCAAATATTTTTTATAGTTTTGTTAAGTAACTTTCGTAACAAATTATGTCAAAAAAATGGTAAAAAGGGTTAAAAATCCTATAATTTGGTTTTAAAGTAAGAGTGTAGATATGTATAAAATTGTATAAAAAATTATGTGCCACACAATTATACAACAAAAGCATATTCAAGATTTCTTGATTAAAGTATACATACTTCCGGAAAATATTTTATTTCTATTGAGATTGAAAAAATAATAATTTGAGATTTGTTAATGCTCAATTTCTAAGCACATTATCTACTATTTTACAAAATATAAAGTAAATTTTGTAATTTATTTAGGATTACTAAAAGAATGTTAACTATAATGAAAATATGATAGCGTTACAAAAGTTAAAAATAAGAATATAGAAATGCGACTTTCACAAATTTCATACTTGATTAATTTTAGACTATAAATACTATATTACGCACCAAGGGAGCAAAAAATGGCATTCCTTCCCGGGTGTGTAATTGCCTCCTGAACCGAAGGCGAGGCAAACACCCGGGAGATGATTTGATGACCCGTACTTTGTTCCCGAGACCCGTATACGATTTTTTCTCTTCCTCCTCTAAAAATACGACGTTTTTCCCTGATTTGAGGGAGAAAAGTGCAACATAAGGTTTTTGCCTCTCAGGTCAAAATCGTATTTACTGCTTATTAGAAACAGTATTTTAGCATGCTCTGCGAGGAAATTGCCTCCCGAGCCGTAGGTGAGGGTGGGAACCACGCAGAGGATGGCACAATACTTTTCCTATGAGTAGTGCATGCGATTTTTTACCTGGGGGGAATGTGGCACTTTGCTCCCCGAAATCAAGAAACAAAGTCTTACTTTCGGCAGAGGAACAAGAAAAAAAAATTGTACTGCTGTATAAATATTGTAAATTAAATTAAATAACATATTTGTTTCACTATGCGTTAGTAGTTGTACTCACGTAAAATAGTCTTGCGTTCACTAACTCGTACAGAGTACGTTTATACAATGATTTTATTTAATTCTGTGAGTAAACGTGTATATTTTCTCAATCTATTTTCAGTTAAAAATGATGAAGCTAACTAGCCTCGTTGTAATATTCGCCGTTGTTTTATTCATGCCATGTGATTCAGCGAAAAACATGGAAAGTCAAGTTCCTGTAATTTTGGATGTACAAAAGTTCTATGCGACCACCAGCATAGGAATTATTTATAGGAACAACGAAGGTGAGTAAAAGTAAAGCGATTATAATAATTATTAATAGTAAATATCAGCAATTTTTCTTTAAATTCACAGATATACATTCGGTGATTAACATGGTTAAAGAATTTTCGCGTAAAATGGTATACTCCGTAGCTTCGACTATATCGGATCTTCCAGAAAAGTATCCGAAACTAAGAAATTACTCAAAAACCCTTTTCGTGGCGTTTTTAAATACTGACAATGATTTCGAAAAATTTACGCGTTTCTCGAGGCATCATAATCTTTCGCCTCACGTATGGTTATTGTTATTCCGGCCTGCCGTTACTGAACAAATTGATAGCACTTGCCGATATCCTAAAAAGAATTACCTTCACTTGAATATGGAAAGTGAAGTCTTAATAAAATGCGGAAACAATAAAAACATTCATGAATGGTTCGCTGTCGGGCCCCAAAATGAATTACAAGTTAATAAATTATTCGAGTGGAGCAAGAAGGATGGATTGACCGTAATAGACAAACGAGCTTTTGTTCAGAGGCGAAAGAATTTAAGTGGGGCGTCGGCTACAATTATCGCTGAGGTAACGAATTTGTTGAGTAAAAAATTTGGTTTATTTTAAAATACCACAATTATTGCAATTAAAAAACTAAAATTTTTTTCTACAATTTTCGTAGTCTTTTTCGTTTTATTCATCAGTAGTTAAAGATTTTGCATTAAGAACAGGATTGGCCTATAAGTATAAAAATGATTCCCATGTCAAGAAAGAATCAAATGAAAGTGTCAATAATACATCGATTGATTCTACAAAATTATTAAATGAGAGTATTATTTTCTCTGGCGAGTATTTGAGTGAAAAAAATTTAGATAAATATGACATAACGATTGAAGTTATGGATTTTCAAGATACATTATACTATAAATTACCAGGTACTATGGAGATTCCATGGAAAGCTTTTTTTGAGGTAAAATATTTCAACTGAAGAATATTTATGACTTTAATTTCATGTAACGTTTTATCTTGTTTATTAAACAGGTTTTTAGCAAACGCATTTGGATTTTCTTGATTATACTCGTACCTGTTTCTTCAGTATTATTTGGTGTGATTTTAGTATTACATAAAGATAGAAGAGGATTCGTTCATAAATTGTCAGACGGTTTTTTAAATGTATGGCGAATCTTTGTGCATCAGGAGTTTACAGGTAAACTATTAAGGAAGATTTCTTATAAAAATACAAACACGAGGTTAATATTACGTTATTTTATACTACTTCGTTCAAGGTTTTTTTGATTATTTACATCCATTAAATAAAATTATCAAAGGGTTGTACATTTCGAGCGGTACTATTTTTATTAGTTATTTCTCTTATGTTTCTTGAAACAAAATTATGGACTAGTTCATAGGACGTTAATCCTATAAATTTTAATACATTTTTTAAAGTAATAATCATTTACGAAATAATACGAACGTGAAGTAAGTGACGGAGGACTCACTATCGACTCTTTTAATTTTTATTTTCATGTATTAGATCACTAATATATTTTCATGCATTTAATTTTTTTCACTGTGGCATCATTGTGCATCATGTGATGCCTTTCTCTTTGATAATAATATATTCTTATAGCTCTCTAGCCTTTTTTTTTCTTTAAGTAGTTTTTCAACGTATACCTAAGAAAATCCACAAAAAGTGTTCTAATTCGATCCCCCATTTAAATAAAAAAATTTTTTTGAGGCATACTATTGAAACTGGGCCCATTTTACTTGTAATGTCATGGGCTACAAAGAAAAAAAATTTGATCATGGATTTGAGTCAGAGTAACACCCTTTTTTGTGGTTTACGTACTATTATGCATATAATATAGATGCTACTATTGACTATAGATTACAGATTTCATTCTTTTTGTATATAATAACAACATTTTTGAGCTTGAATAAGTTACGGTTAAGCGTATAAAATGTACTGTTAAAATAAAACTAGAATAACTGAGATTAGTTGTTTGAGTAGCTAATTCATTTTGCTCTCTTTTCACTGTTATGTAAACTTAAAAATTGAATGTATGAAATCAAAACAAAGAAATTGGGTCTGGATTATAAAAAATAATTGAATATTACAAATTACCTCAAGAATACTGATTTTATTGTACTCTATGTTGTTTGTGTCGACAGCGTTGAACACGTATGACTCAAAAATTGATATACGCAAGTACACGAAAGACATTTAAAATTTTTTAACATCCATCGCTTTTTCATAAAAATTTTTATGCTCGCAAGATAATCTGCTATGAGGTAAAAATTTTCAAAACAAGCTTAAGTCAATGTGACACAATTTCCTGTTATATACACAAAAAAGTTGTATCAATTTATTGTATAATCCCACATTGTTTGTGACATTATCAATAAAATAAACCATACATTGAAGGTGTGCCTCAAAAAAAAAATGTTTTTGATACAAATTTTGAAAGTACGTTCATGACATGCAAAAACAAATTTCTAAGTTAAAATATTATATTTTTTTAAATGAGTTGACCATTTGTCTAAAATATTAAGTAATAATAATTTTTACCATCCCGCCCCGACCAAAAATCTGTAAATTTTAAAAAATTACAAAATTAAAATCCAAATTAATAATATATTTTATAATTAGGTTTTATATTTAAGTAACCTAAATATTAAAGTCCCTCGGGCCCGGTGCTTTTCTTGGTGACAGGCAACATTAGATACAAAACCAACACTGCGATTGGCGCCCTAGGTAATAAAAACAATTTTTGCAACTTGTACCTAAACATAAAAAACACCTGCGCCAATTGAGCATGTAAGTCGTACTTGGTGACCTATAACGTACACAATGGACATAATTTTGGAGAAATAAAAGAAACCTTAGAACGTTGAGTCGAAAAATACTTCCTCTAGATTTCAATTTACATTCTTGAAAATTAGTTCCTCTAGATTTCAATTCATATTTTTGCAAAATACGAACCAAGATTTTTTTTAAAAAACAAACTTATACATAAAAAGAAATATAAGTTTTCGTTGTACAATCGCCATCATGTTAGGGGCTATTCAGCGGCCAGCGGGACCTGCAAAGTTGGGTTTGAGGGTCTGTAGGGTTATCAGGTTGGATGGTAATGGTGTGGCATAAGCTATTTTCTTACCAGGGAAATGTAAAGGTCCAAATATCACTAAAAACGCCCCGAGGTAGAGATAATAAGTTAATTCATGATTACCGAATAATGACAAGTAAATTTTATTTATGAATACATTATAATAATACACATAAGTTAGATTAGATTTTACTGATGTTAACAGAATATTGCGGTTTTCATTGAAAAGGGATGAGGAATTTCTCACATCATCTTCGGGTTGGCTGGCCAAGTACAACCATAAATTTTTTGACACTTATAATTATAGACGTATACATAATTGCTATTTGCTTTTAAATTTAACGTGCTCTAACTGGTTCGAAAATTAATTGTGTTCGTACAATGAGTGTAATCTAAAAAATCTCTTGCGTGAAGGGCAGGATTGTTGTATGTTTGAGCCCAAAATTTGAACGACGTTTTTCTTTTTGAGGGCGAAAAGTGATAGATTATGTCTGTGGGTATTTTTTGCCTGCTTAACATTTTACACTTCAGAGCAGAGGGGACTCCAGGTGATTTAAGGGCACGAAGTGAAACACATCGCTGTGAGAGTGAAGACAGCCAGCGCGCTTGACGGGAACGTTTAGAAACGCTGGCTGGATAGTGGATGACCTTGGCGATGCCAAACCTAGAAAAAATATTTATTACAATTAATATAATTTCTGTATGGTTGAGTAAGTGTTTTTAAAAGATGATGTTATCCATATTCTTGACTTCAAATAATATGTAAAGTGATTTTAGTGGGTGTATAACAAATACGCCTATAACAAAGTTGAGCAGAATAACCTCGATGCTACTACTAAAATAAAACATGACGTCAATTTTTATGTATCTGACAATCCAAAAAACACAAAAAGGTTAGTTTGACATTTGATAGCGGATTTAGCATCACAGAAGTCGTCCACTATCCAGCCAGCGTTGCAAAAACTTGACGACTAAAGCGCTGGCTATCTTCACTTTCACAGCGAATAGTAAGAAATAGTAGTTTTTGTCATAGAGCCGTTATTATTATCGTTTCGCAAAATTGCCAAAAAAGTTGTAAAAGATAAAAACTACTATGATGCTTATTTTACTTAAAAGAGAAGCTAGCAATTTTGCGAAAGAGGCAAAAAGTAATCGGAAACAATAACAATGAATATTACACTACTTTTTGTATCAATACATGGTACTACTAGACAAGTGAATTTTAAAAAATAAAATTCGACTTTACTTTTAAAGTCCCCTATAAACCTCGATTAAACTACAATTTAATTTAATTTATAACTTACATTTGATAAATTGGAAAACCATTGATTATAATTATCGAAGTTTTCAAAATATACAACTTCAATCTTTTTATTCATCATATATTATTGAATATAATTAAGGATTCGTAAAATTTTTACACGATTGCTCAACTATACTTATATTTTTTTTAATTTACAGATGTACAATTCAATTCCGTATCTTCAAAAATGGCAAGGCTGTCGCTATATCTGACAGCATTCATTATTATTTCCATGTACGCAGGCTGTTTTACAAGCTTTGCTACAGTTTCAATACCACACATTCCATTTAGAAATGCGCGTGAATTTCTAGAGGACAAAACATATCAACTGATTATTTTAAAAAACTCTGATGATTTAAAGTACTTTTCGGTAATTTAATCAAGTTTCAACCAAAAGTATTTTTTTCATTATATTAAAAAACCTTATCGTATGACGTTTTATTAGAGCTCAGTGGACAATATAAACGACGAACTAAGATTATTTTTGAAGGATGAAAATAGTCTACCTACAACCCAAGAGGATGCTTTAAAGCAGGTGCTGTAAAATATTAAGTTTGTGTGTTGGTTGTTTTTAAAAACATTAAACAATGAAATATCTTTTACTATAATATATAAAACTTGTTTCTAACATTTATTCGTATACAATTTTGTAACTTTACTTGAAATGGTGGTAAAACTGTTTGTCGAAGGATACTTATTTGCGATTCTTGAGTAAAAAAATTTTCGGAATGGATATAAATTCTATGGAAGTGATTAATATATATGTGTGTGTGGGCGCGCTCACGTGTATGTGTGTGTCCATATGTAAGTGTAAGTCTAGCTTACCAAATTACAGCAATTTTAACAATTTTTGAAAGCTATTAAGAGTTAATCAATAAAAATCGATTATTTATTGGCACAGAAATCATTCAAAATTTTTTTTATAATTTCAGATATGCAATGACAGAGTAGCTTTTTATTCGTCTAGCATATTACGGAAATCCAGAACTATTCATTTCCATTGTAAAATCTTAGCTATTCCACTAGGTCATTCTAGAAAAAAAGCTATAGCTTTGAACAAAGGAGATCCACTTCTTCAATTATTAAATCATCAGTAAGTATTTTCAAGTAAAAATCATTGTCTTAGTATTTAAACATTGTTTTTTTTCAGCATTCAGAAGTATCGAGAGAATGGAATAATATCTCGAGCAAGGAAGGAAAGTCTTCGCACTATTCGCAATGAAAAAGGAGTTTCATTTACATCATTCGGTTTTACTGAGGTTGCCCCATTGTTTGTATTTTTATTAAGTGGATTTGCCCTCAGCCTAATCGTATTGTTATATGAAAAATATCACAGACGTATAATACTGTATTTTGTAAAAAAACCATGTAGGAGAATCAAAAAACTTAGGAAACCAAAGAAAACCAACCGTTTATACAATGATGGAAAGCCATTTTCAATATATTCTCAGTACAGAGAGCCACAGCCGCGCCCTTTGTGGCCTTATACTCCATAAGAAGGTTATACTTATACAGTAAATCACTAAAATAAATTTTTAAATGATGTACTTTTAACAATACCACTTTCGTACTAAACGAATGAATAACCCGTTACTTAGTCGTACACATATAAAAAATAACAAGAAATGATCACAAGTAGAAAACAATAGTTTTTGTACCGTAAGTTAAAATAAAAAAGTAACTCGCCCATAGGCCGAGCCCCTTAGTGCCCAACTTCCAAATCTCATTTTTTGAAAATTACTCTAACGTATAGATTGTGTAAGACATTGAAGCTACGCTCACTAAAGTCTTAATAAGTAATTTATACCGTAGTAAACTTTATTACTCTCGTCTTTTTTCTACTCACTCAAAGTTAAGTCAAAGTTTGCAACTAATACATTGTAAGCTCTTCGTACATACCTATGTCTAACCGAAAATGTTTCAGATTTTATTTCTTGGATAACATGAAGTTGGGCGTCCTAAGGTTTTGGTATTATTTTAAAATAATTAAAGGAGTTTCGTAGGTTTTTAAAAAATCTGAAAAGAAATAAACATCACAATAAGCTGAGGATGAGAAAAAAATTCTGATATTGATTACTGACAAGGAATGATAAAGTTTTGATCGTTGGTAAAATCATTGTTATTTGTAGTAAGAAATGTTAGTTTGAAGTAAGATTGTTTTTGCGTTTTTGTTAAAATTTATAATGTCAAGTGTTAAATAATGTATCATATCACATTAAAACGATACAAAAATAATGGTGCGCATCCAACTAAGACAAGCACAAACATTTCCACGGGCCTATTGCAAATCGTGTTGACATGACGCACTAGGTGCATAGATAATTATACCATCTAACCTTTTTACGTTACATATGTGGTCAAAATGTTAAAAAGAAAAGTGGTATTTAATATTATGCCTTTATTAAATATCTTTTCTAATAAATTAACCACTTTCGTAGTTCCAGCCGTTTCTAACACTTTAAACGTAAAAATTGTTTTAAAACGGTGAAAAATCATCACATATCCTTTAATTAGATCGTATAACATTTGCGGATGAATTGTTTCATTCAAAATTTATAAATCTTGTTAGAATACGCTTTTTGTATTTCCTATTGTATTTTCTTCAAGATGGTCTATACTCAAAATTATGATATAAAGATCATTCTTTTACTGGATGGATAGTAAAACTAGCAAGTCAAACATATTATTTTTTTTTTTTTTATTCACTTTTATGTTTAACCTCTTACACTTTAACATACTAGCTTCAGAAAGAAAAAAATTGTGAGATTCCTCCCAGACAAAATAAATTTTAAATCTTTTCGTATACAAGAGACGTCGTTCACGTTGACTTGCGTTTGGTGCACTTCAAGACAATCGATGGTCGTCGACAGCGTATAGTAAGGTACTATTGTGCGTTAATAAAATTCTAGAATATTGTAACAATATTGACTTGTATTGATTGTCTCAATTACGATTGATTATGGCACAACATAATGAACTTAGGTGGACATTGTACGAAAAATTTAATTAATTCGTAGTATTTAACGTACTATTTAATTTGAATAAAAAATGTTAACTTTTAATTTGAAAAATTAACAATTAATAATTAAAAATTTATTTCTCACTTATTGCGTTACAAAATATGCTGTTAACGAGGTTAATTTATAATATGAACTTTTCATTAAAATCTAATGTCTTAGATCACGCTTAATTTGATCGTATTTTAAATGATACATTAAGAAGAAAGTTTTTTCTGTAATGATTTGTTCGATTAATTAGAATTCCCAACTTCAAGAAAATTAAATCGTCATATTATTAGTAAGCTAAGCTTAAATCAACGTTAATAAAATACTGTTTAAAGTAGCATAAATATTGTTAGGATAAGTTTTACTAAAGGAAAATATAAGGCTAAAGATAACTTACATGATTGCTAATTATACCTGAAAAAGTGAGGTGGCTGAAAATATACTGAAATGCTCCATCAATAGGTAACTTAAATAGAAATATTTAAACTTTAATTAAATACATTTTTTATAACAGTATTTCGGTTCTTCTTTTTGACTTAGTTAATTTCTAGCCATTGTGGATAAAAAATTTGATGTATCTAATCAACCATCTTTATTCTACTATGTCTATATCGTTGCAGATATTTTTGCCGTGGACTTGCAAACAAACAATTTTTTTTTTCATTGAAATATTGATAGCAAAATTGTACTTGACATTAAAAAAAGCAAGTCGACAACGGTGTAAGTTTGTTAATTAACATATTATAAAACGTTCAAACTATAATTTTTACTTTTGTATTAATATGATAAAAACTATAAAATCTCAAAGTTCTTTAATTAATTGTTTGTGAATAAAATAGATTTACTAATGAAATTACATCATTTATTATTTTTCCTTCTTCATTCTCTTTCGTAGACGATAACCGTGAGTCAATCGATATTTTTACTGTTGATTACAGTCTACACATTGGCAACTGGCTCATTTTTCGGAGGAGCATATAGATACAAGACGTTATTGTTTGAGTGGAGCCACGCCTCAACCTTGTCCGAATCAAATTGTTCGGGGATGTTAAAATTTACGCTAAATTCTGGGGAAGTATTTCTGATTTTATCTTTTTCAACTTTTTTGTTTCCCGTCACTGAAACGGATGTACCACTGACCTAAACCACAAACATATTTTTTTAAATAACATTTTCTCATAAAATAATCTTTATGCATGTAGATAAAATAGTGTCATGAGACATTAAACCAGATAAAGACTTAGACAAAAAACTTCCGTACTTACGATGACGTTGAGCGTATTGGGAACAAATAGTGTGGTATCTATTTCCTTTAGACGTTTAAACTACAAATGCGCCACTTTATTAAATTTTTGATTAATGTAAAAATAATGAGATATTTGTGTATGATTGATCGTTTCCTTACCTTAAAATGGTCCTTTAAGAGGCGAGGATCATCCTTAGATATTGATTTAATCTCCAACTGCCTCGCCTCTTGTGACGTTTTGCTAGGAGACATAGTTTGGTGACCCGCCAACGACATTCCAAGCTGGTTTAAAGGACCAATTGGTGTTACTTGGTGATCTTCAAACGGTGATTCAGTCCAATCCTTTTCAGACATTTTAATACAAATTCTAGTGTAACATGAAATTCTCGATTAGTCAGAAATTATAAGTGCGAATTGTGGTTGAAGATACTCTATAAAAACCTCTTGATTGAGAGAAAAGTGGCACGAGACTGTTGGTCTCAAGGGTCTTATCCTCTCGTTCTCACGTTTAAATCCAATCTTCGCCACCTGCCTCGATAACTCAGAAGGTTGCTGACGTGACTGCAATTCTATGCAATAGCTAGTGAGCTACAACTGCTAAGTGCTACGAGGCGAGTTCGGTTTTACCACTGATTCAAGCGCCTTATCGTGGCCAAACTACCAAACAAGGTGCACATGTTTTTTTTCCTTTGCTGAGCATGGAAGGGGTACAACGAGTATACGTCAGACGATTCCCGCGGAAAAGTGCACGCAGGTACAAATATTTTACCCCAGGATAGGGCTTGAAATTTCAAGAAAACATTGGAATTTTGAGGGATTATACGAACATCAGTATATAAATTTTGTGTTAGTACAAGATTTCATTACAATTTCGTTGAATGAGACGTAACCCACTTTTGCTTTAAAAAAAATCGTTTGAACAACCGTGTGAAAATTATAAACTTACCTCGTTAGTTACTATCGTCATTTTTGAAAACTAATAGTAGTATAAGTCTAATCGTATAATATTAGCGTAACCAACTAAGGCAACGTGTATTACAAATATTGGAGGAATGAAATGTTTTAAGAGAAACAATGTCAATAAATAAATATACTACCATATTAATTATTTCTACCTTAAATATGTCCCAGTAAGTGTCATAAAACTATTTAAAAATACGAAAAAAATGTGCATCACTTCTTATGAGATATGACTTTTTATCACTCAGAATCAATTATACATACCCTACTATGTTTTTGTATCGTATAAAAAAAATTGATGCAAAAAAGCTCGTGCAACTTAAATAGATTTGTATCTTTAATACATTGGTCATCAGCTATTGAGTAAAGATCCTAAAAAAACTAAAAACGTAACTAGCCAGTTTATTATTCTGTATGCTTAATTTTTGATAAATAAAGGAATTTATCAACTATTAAATAACGCCATGTTGACAAGGAACAGAAAATTTTTCCATAATTAATTAGAAAAATTCTTTACTTGATATTGTAATTTGAAGTGTTGAAAAAAAGATTTTTAAAAGTTATTGTTGAATTATATAATAGTTAAGAAAATGAAATAAAAACCTACATACATTCACAAAGTTTTTTAAACTTAATATTGTAACTTCTTGATTTGATATTCATACGTTTACTGAATAAATAACAAGTTTTAAAGCTTTTTATAGACCCTAGAAGGAAGAAAGTATTTCAGAAAGTAACTTTCGGATTTTTAACTATGAGCGTCCGTGTTTCTCTGTGGCCATTTTTAATAAAAGAGTCCTACTCAAGTTTAATAAATGTGTTTGTGACCTGCTTAACACGATTTTTGTTGGTGGCTTGCTGTAAAATTTGCAAATCAATAGTTATTAAAAATTTTGTTAACAAATTGAAAACTCATGAAATTTTGATTTAAAAAAAAACATTCGTATTTTTAAGCACGATTCAAGCAAAAAATATGTCTTACAATTTTTCTTTGATAGTTATACTTTTTTAGTAAAAAATTTTCAAATTTTTGAAAAATTGGAATTTTGCAATTTTCAACCGTTACTATCTTAATAGTTGAAGAAATTTTTGCAATTCTGCAAGGCGCAAAAGATTTCTTTATTATTGCCCTTTAGAAAAACATAAATTTTCTCCTAATCATAAGCTTTGAATAGTAAGCTTCTTGCTACTCTACCCATGGTCTACCCATAAAGGAAAAAAAAGAAATTTTTTTTGGTAAAAAAATGTTTTTTTATTCCTTGGTTAGTTAAAAATAAAAATTATCTTGTAGAAGGAGTTAGAAGCAAATTCAAATAGATCACCATTTATTTTTAAAGACACGTGAATTTTACAGATCGTCATCATCAAAAATCGTATTTGAAAAATATAAAATAAATTTTAAAAAACTTGGATGGGACCATTTTGTTAGAAAAGACTACGGAAACCTACCTAGCATCCATACTATTCGATTAATATTGAAAAATAAAACCCACACAGAAAATAAACATGTATTTTACATTTTATTAATTTCCAAACCATGCATTTTTTTAATTATAATGACGATTTGTAAATTAGGAAGTTCCGTCCTTTCCCTTAGATACTGTCCGTGATGCGTCAGGTAATTTAAATTATTGACACATTATTGTGTTACATTATTATTAATGTACAAATTAAAAAAAAAAAATTACACAATTATTAAAAGATTAAATTTTTCTTTATTTTTCTCGGTGTTTTTTTCTACTAGGTATTAAGCAAAGCACCACGTTTGACTAGCCTCAATTGGGACCCAAATAAAATCTATCTACTATTGGCAATGATTTAATTACACGCGCATAATGCTTATTTAACAATCCATCAAATTATTCATCCATATAATAGTCGTTCTGTACAATATTTCACAATAAAGAATGGATGATTAAAATTGTCCCTTAGAGATCGCTAATGACTTTGTTATCATTCAAAAGCTGTGGATCCTAAAAAATACAAAAATTTTTTATTTATATGTTTCTCTTTGGACTTGTCTTACGCTTTTAAAATTAAAATAAATATTTCAACTTACAAAAACATCTGTTCTTCTACTGTACAGCATATCTCTTAGATTTATCAGTGGTCGAGCAAAGATGGACATCTCGTTGCCCTGCGTTTCTGTATTACGCTTTCTTATTAAAAATATCCTCGTTATGATCTTAATTCCACCTCTTTGGTGTCCGTAAAATCATTCGACTATATTAATAAACCGAAATTACTTGCTTCCCATCTATATGAAAATCCCTGCTCGTTTTATGCGTATGGTAACAGTAAAAAAAACTTTATCCCTGCTCAAGCTACATTTCCTACTTGCGGTGCCTTACAAATCCAGTGAAATTTTTCGTTGTCACTGTTTATCTAGAAAAATATATCTGATACTTTAAAAATACCGCCAATTTTTTATTATTTTTTTTAATTTATTTATTCTTCTATTCTAATAATGCAACACAATATACATCACATCAGAGGGCTTTCGTACGAAGATGCTATGGAATTCCATACAATGCCAGAATTTACTATAATTACAATCCGAAAAACTAATAATGTTCGAAATTTCAAGCGTAAACATAACTTAGCGAAATTAATTTATAAAATATATTGGTCTTCTTGTTTTGTGGCATATTGCAGGAGGGCTAATCTTAACTAAAAGGCTTTCAAAATTTAACACGACTTTAGAGTCTTCAAAAAAACATAGAAATTCTGAATATTCGAAAAAAATTTTTATCCCCTATGGTGTAAGTTAAGTTAAAGATTGGAGCCTGTAATTATCTGTTATTTACGATGAAAGTTCCCTTCGAATGTTTACGTATGTATAACTCAGTTTTGCAAACAGTCACGGATCAGTGATAGATGACGCATTTGTCTGCTTGTGCTCACTAATTAATAATTTTGTACAAACTATCTACAAACAAATCTGTTTTTAGTACCCCTATTTCCAAACGGTGAGAAAAAATCAATACGTAGCTTGAACAGTTATGAATATGATAAAAAAAGAGGAGAAAATATCCAAAACTTGCGGTTGCAGGGGAAAAAAGGCGCTTGGTCACGTGTTTAAGAAAATTGGCCGTGATATTTAAAGGGTAGGAGTGAAAAAAGCTCGTACTTACTACAAGTAAATACGTTGCCCTTTGTAGAATTTTGATTGGTTGAAACAATGGGCTCTAAAGTTAGATTAACCTCATGTGGTGGTGGTAGTCCTGATGTTAGAGATGGCTTTATATATCATTTATGTTACGCTAAGGTATTAATATTTTAAATCCCTGGCACCTACGTTGGTTTATTTTATGGAATATTTCTCGTTGTACGCAGTAAACCAATGAAAAATTTTAGGTAGAGCACGAAAAATTACGACGATTTTATTTTTATTTTTGAAAGCGCTTAAAAAATAGGAAAATTGTTTAATCTAAAATCGATAGGATGTTTTGTTAAAGTTTTTCACAATAAATAACAAGGATCCACTCCAATCACTGGCACTTGCATAACTTGTTATTCTAAAATTATTTATATTTCACATCTTTCACACCTAAAAACTCACGTCTGGATCGCATTATCATTGTTTCTATCTAAAGGGGAAAAAAAAATTCTAGTACCATGGAAACACACAAATGTTTTAACAAAAGCTGTTATTTTATTATTAAGGTAAAGTTTAATTGTAAATACAACTACAGTAAAGTCAGTACGCGCTGCACAAAAATATAAGATGTTTTATTGCTTATTTTAAGATTGCGGTCAATATCATACTTCGATTTCTTTGGTCTTTCCTTGCCAGAGAAGTAGCTACGTGTTCTTAAAACTACCACATATGCTTGAAACATAAAAATCCTACACACCAACAAATAAATGGCTTGAGATTTTATACAATCACCCAAAAGAAAGCTTTCGATCAATGACATGATTTATTTACAAATGGGTCAGTGCTTGTACTAAAAAAAGATCATAGAAAAAATAAACGTAAAAAAAAAACACGGGCAGGAGATTCACAAACAGATATAAATAAATTATAAGTAGAGCTGCGTAGTAGCAGGTGGTGAAACTGAATTGTCATGGACATTGTACGCATTGGTACTGTCACGCTTTTTGGGCTCAACTCCATATAGTCTCGCTTCTTTGATTTATGACGGATAGTGCTACTTATGGTAAATTTTAGACGTCGGAAGGAGAAAGCTCAGAAAAACGTTTCTAAAAGCGTATGGGCCGTTTTAATTATGTATGTCCTTAACCGCAGAAGAGGATGGGTGCGTTGGGAGATGTTTTTGTACATATCTGTGTATTTAGTATAGAGCCCTAATATTGCATCAAGTACTGTCTACGGAAGATTTAGTAATGACATTTTTTTTTTTATTTAGGTTGGAGCTTACAAAAAATTTTAAATGTTCAAGTTAATGCAGATAGCTAATATCGAATTGATTCATATATTGTATGCGAGTTTTAGACAGCAATTTTAGCTAGCAAATACGTGAAATTGCACGTGGTGTATTTTAGTAGACCGTATTATGGAGTAACGGAGAATACCACGTCAATTGTTAATGTTATTTGAACTCAACCCTCATTTTAAAAATAATCTGTTTGTATCTTCCAGCCATACAACAAAAAAAAGGTTTAAGGGCAGTTGGAGTCAAATTGAGAAATTAAATGAAAACTATTTGCCTAAATGAACCAGTACAAATTTCAGTGTTTTATTCCAGAAAAATTGTTTCTATGGTAAATCATAAATGATTTTTATAATGATTGCAAAAAAATACCATTTTGAACCATAACTATAAAAAAACTATAATTGTCTTTCAGACTCAGCGCACTTTCCTTCTTACAAAAAGGACGGCCTTTTCAGTCGTAAGTTGGCTGGAATTTCTGACTCAACGACAGAAAAAACGGGTCAGTTTAGCAGCTCATAATAATTGTAGTTTTTAAAAAAGATTAATAAAAGAACTCTCATATTTTAATTTAAAAAATTTTTTTTAATTTGTTATATTTATTTTAGTTTATTTTTGACAAGGATACTTAAATTTTATTTAAATATTTTATGGTAATAATGCTCATTTGAATTTTAGAAGGAATAGTTTTATAGACTTGTTAATTAAGGCTAAACAAACTTATGATGATAAAATTATGTCTATACGAACTTTATTTATGAATTTACAGGATAAATATAGGTTTGATAATAAAGATATCTATCGTATATATTTTCATAGTGGATTTGTGAAAAATAATTACGTACGCAATGGTTACTACATGAATGTGTGTAAAGAATATTTATACATACGTTGATAATTATACATTAAAACCTTTTGATTGTTCCTCAACATTTTCAGCAAGACTTGCAGTACCAGTCTTTATTGCCTCTGAAAGGCTTTGAACACAAAATAAGATGTACATGTTATCCGTTGAAGTTTTGTCAATGACTTTTGACGATGAAGCATTTGATTTTAAAGATATACTTTTCCCTGCTTCTGAGCACGTTGTTTTAGATATAGTAAACAAAGATCGAGGTTTCTTGGGTATGAATGTCATAGAGCTCAGATGTATCAATGCTTCTTCGTACGTATCTAAAATATATATATACATTTTGAAAATTTTATAAGTAAGACAAAGTAGGCGGTGGAATTGCACTACTGCTTACAAAGTTGGATATGACTTGAATATCATCGTCTGTCTATGGAAGAGGCATATAAAATGTTGTATCTTTGGCCTGTTACGTTATCAACACCAATAAAAGTGACATGTACAATGAAAGGCTCAGAAAATTCTTTTGCGCTGCTATCAATTTTTACTATGACAAATTTACTGTTTATCTGTAATGAAACTCATCACGTACAAAAGGTCATCATAGTCATAAGAAAAAAAATTTTGTTTTTTACCTTTACAGAGTACAAATTTGATACTGATGAAGATTAAAAGTAGTCAGCAGAACAAACTGCAGTGTTTACTTTATTATAACCATCAAGAATTTCGAATAACGTATATACAATGACACTAACACAATAATTGTTCATATTAACAGTTGTCTCACGTAGTTACTAACACCTTTCACTGTTGATGCAAATAATAACAATCAATTCACTTCGTTTGCCAATTGCTTCCTCATGCACATGTAATGAAGCACAAACAGTAAGCACTGTCAATGTTATAATCATACGCTTTCGTCATTGTAAAATACACTTTCCTATGCACAGCCTATACATATTTTTTACATTAATGTAGCAGTGGAACAATGAACAATGTACTATCATCTTCCAAAAGTTCAAAAATTTTAAATAAAATTAGTTTCGATTGTATATTATTCATGTTAAAATTTTCCACTTTCTTTTCAAAATCTTTTTTGACTTTCTACATATTTATAAGTGTTGAATCGCTCGGGTACGTAAAGCCAGGTCCAAGAATAAGTAACTGCTCTAAAGTAACTTTAGAATCGCCAAGAGCACTAGTTGGATTCATAGCCATTTGTTTAATTTTTATCACTTTACAGAGTCTTTTGTCAACACAACATTGATTGGTTCTTGAATCCAAATGTCAAATTCCATGTAATTCACTTTTTCCAAATAAATTTGTTTCTGGTTTTTACTGGATTTTATAATTGTTAAATTTAATTGTTTTTCTTTTTTTTTTTATTGTTTATTAAGCGTTTCTCTTCGATTTTTTTGCATAGCTAAACGAGAGGCTTGTATCCACTAGCAATCTGCTCTTTTGTTACGCCTAGAGTGCTTTCAAAATCAAAAGCTCAAATTTCATTCAACGAACACTTCATATTTTTGACATCATCAGCAATATGATGCAAGTTATAAACATTATATAGTATTAAAATATAATTATCAAAAAACTTTGCAATAAACTTTATTCTCGTTGAATAAGCCCCTCCTTTTTTTGTTTGAAAAATATTTATTTTGTATTGTAAAAAAAAAAAGTTGTTTTATTAAAAAAAATGTATGACATTTTTATATCAATAAAAATGAAAAAAATACAATTGGTCGGAAATGAGTTAAAAAAATTTTATTTTAAGGAAAGTGCACTTTTTGCAAGATGAATAGCATAAAAGTCAAGCAAAAATATACGTATAAAGCATGTGATACGGTGTATGAGGTAAATTGTACTACCTTTTGTGTCTGTATTATTTTTAAAAATACAGCGTAACAACTGTTTTTAACATTATATACGTTAAGTATTGAAAAATAAAAATGTTAGCTACTATAGACGTGCAAGTGTAAAAAGCCTAAAAAAAAAAAAATTAACTGTTTACTATTTTTTTTGTTATCTTTAAATCTTTTTAATATTCAATACATACAGTGGCTTGATCTATGTTTTGCGAAAAATTAAGCTTTTTTTTTTATAACAACTTGCCACACAATTTTCATTAGCATAAATAACTAATGCATATAATATTTTTCACTTCTTCTTCGAAAAAATTTTTTTATCCCTGCATTAAGTAACAAGATACAATAAAAAAGTGCAGAACAAATTTTAGATATATAAGAGATTCATTTTGAAATAAGAAATAAAAAAAATAAAAAAAATCGTCAATAAACCAACTACAAAATAAAAATTTATAGAGACATAAATAAAATATTACATTTATTTGAGAACCACCCTGAGGTACTAGGCACATGCAGCACTGATTTTACTTTCTCGGTTTTTTGAGCCAAGTTTCAGAACCACAGGATTTGTCTATCCTACAGCTACAGCTAAAAACGAACTTCAGGAATGTTCAATCGTAATTATCAAGTGAGCAATTGGCCTTCAATATTTTATTCAATAAAAAGTACATGTATTTGATGGACGCTGAGTTTATACAGGGGAGCTTTAGGTGAAGTCACCAAAAAATATCTAAGTGCAAAATATACAAAAATTTTACGCCATAGTTGGTCAAAAATCGCCAATTCGGCTGTTAGTTATCAGATCTGGTCATCCTGGCTACGACACGGCTTAAAAGGGTTTGGGATTCCTTTTCCCACTATACCAAAACTTCCTGGCCGTGAAGTGGGAAAAAAGTCACGCCCATCGACATACAGTCAACCCCTTCCCAACTTCCCCTCTTTTTATTTGTATTTCCGAAAACAAACAAAACGAAAGCCAATCCACGTAGGTCGAGTTGCAAAGAAACCAATACATGATAAAATTTTAAATCAATGCATCATATGCTTAAAGATATTTTTTATTAGAGATTCTAGCCTAGAAGCACATACGTTAGTCAATTTGAATATTATACGTACCTTTTTGCTTGTACCTTAACATTGCAGAATTTTGGTTAAGCTTTTACCTTTAAACTCAAGATAAAGTGCTATCGCTCATTTGTCCGTAACTACAGTACCAAGTACAACAATAGCACTCTGTCCTACTTACATATATGTGTACATGGCCTCTGCTTAACGTATCTACCCTTTTTTCCTGCGGATAAGGACATATACAATTACAACAGCCCCTACTCTCTTAAAAACGCTTCCTCGAACTTTTACCCTACCAAAGTCAAAAATTTCTAATATTTTATCTTTACTTTCCAGCATAAAACAAAGTAGCGACACTACATATAGAGTTGAGCTGAAGAAGAATAGTTTTTTCCCTCAAATATCGCGTGTCAGGACTGATACATTCAATGTCATGACAATTCAGTTTTACCACCTTCTACTACGCAGCTCTGCTCATAATATATTTACAATTATTCGTGTAGGTCCTGCACCTGCTTTTGTTCCACATTTACTTTTCCTATGATATGTTTATTGAATCAAGCACTGACAGATTTGTAAGTACATCATGTTATTGATCGAACACTCTCTTTTGGGTGTTTGTACAAATCAGCTGTTTGTTGGTGTGTGTTCTTTTTTATTT
Source organism: Copidosoma floridanum (assembly GCF_036245765.1). Lineage (NCBI taxonomy): Eukaryota > Metazoa > Arthropoda > Insecta > Hymenoptera > Encyrtidae > Copidosoma > Copidosoma floridanum. Next base: position 11,757 of record NW_028321927.1, on the reverse strand, counting down.
TTAGAGACAGTGTTGCGACTTAATTTTACCGTGGCCGTTTCTCTAGTAAGAAAAAACCAAAAAAATCAACGTATGATAGTGACCACAAGCTCAAAATAAGCAATAAAATACCTAATCATTTTGTGCAGCTTATACCAAATAAAGTGGAAGGAAAAATTTTTTTTTTTAAATTAAAAATAATTTTTATGCATTCATCACTACTGTAGTTCTATTTTCAACTAAACTACATCCTAATTACTAAACAACAATTTTTTTTACAATACTTTTGTTTTTCATGGTATAAGATTTTTTACTTTTTTTTTTCTTTTCTTAAGATAGAAACAATAATTCTACGATCCAAACATAAATTTCTTGGTCTAGAAGATATAAGATTTAAATAATTTTAGAATAATAAGTTACGCAAGTTCAAGTGATTCAAGTAGGTCCTTAATATTAATTATAAAAAATTTCAATTAGGCATCCTACCGATTCTGCAACAAGCGATTTTTTACTTTTTTAAGTATCTCCCTAAAATCAAAGTAAATCCTGGTATTTTTTTTTTTCTACCTTATGTTCTTTATTAGTTCTCGGCGTAGAACGAAAAATATTCCAAAAAATAAACCAACGCAGCTGACAGGGATTTATAAAATTAATACCTTGGAATGAAATAAATAATATATTAAACCATTCCCAACATCATGACTACCACCACCACACCTGGTTAATCGAATGCTAAAGCCCATTGTTTCAACCAATTGCAATTCTACGGAGGGCCCCGTATCTTCTTACAGCAAATCCGAGCTACTTTCACTCCTACCCTTTGAATATCACAGCCAATCTTCTCAAACTCGCGACCAAGTGTCTTTTTTCCCCTGCGACCGCAACTTTTGTGTATTTTGTCTTTCCTCTGTTACTATTTCCATGAGTATTCAAGTTATGTATTGATTTTGTGATTTTCGTTTGTAAATATTTTGACGAAGAACATATATTTAATAAGATAATTTATGAAAAAAAAGCGATTTGTAAACGATTGCAGATATACCCTTGCGTTAGGGAATCTGATCTGACGTTGTTTGTAATATTGTAGTACTTAAGGTACGAAAGGAAAATTTGTATTTCAAATAGTAGACAACTAAATCAGATAAACTTTAACCAAAATTTAAACCCTAGGAGATGAATACAATATACATCAATACTAACGAGTTTCGATAAATAATACTTGTTACCTCTCAAATTGATATTGCCACGTATTCAAATAGTGTCTCGATCAATTTGACTCAAAAGGCTCGTGCTTAATCACTAACAAAGTACAACCTCAAAGGCAACACTGCAGAGAAGCTTCCAGTAAGCATCGACACACCAAGTGTTTAGCGAGACTGTGCTGGCGGAGGGTATACCTGGTCGTCCTCGAGACACCTGAGAATCCGCTTGCATTTTTAGCTGGGAACGCCTAAGCCTGCCACGATCATCGAGCAAACGTAAAAAAATTTTCGAAAATTTTTCCTAGGCATGAGGTATGAAGTAAGCTCGTCATTTGTCTGCAATCAGGAAACTGCGAGTCATCCAATTTCAAGTAGTACGAGTCCGAGTTTAGTCAGACATAGGCGGATTTTATATAAATTTATATTCTCGAGTATCGTACACCCATCTAAATGTTGTTAAATCCATTATAAAAACGAACAAAAAAAAACAAATAAAACTTAAATGAATTAAATTTCGTTAACGTGACTGTGCCAGTCTTGCAAGAGTCTCAGGAGTTTCGAGTTTTACCCGATACAGTATATTTTTCTAATAAAAGACGTTTTGGATTCTTGCAAGAGACTTTTATCCGAAGCGATCGGCTAAATTGAAAAAATCAATACACTCATCCGTAAGAATCACGGAAAGGACAATCGACTACTTTATAAAAGTCAAGCCAAAGAGTTATCGGACTATATACCTAACCAGGTATGTAGTGATCAAGGACACAACTACACTCTTATTATTAATTTAGTCTCGTAGCTCTTCGACCCCCTTGACACGATCGGTAGGTAGCACATGAATAATACATCCAACAGCGCGTCAAAAAAGGACTCTCTTAGCACATGATTTATTAAAGCCCTTGGCTACCGCGTACCCGCTAATAGTATAGTTCTCCTATAGGGGAGAGCAGCTGGTGAGGAATCACCCACTTTTACCCGCAAACGATTTTTACTGGACTAGTATAGTATATACACTATGGTATACGTATAGGTGGTAGTCATTTTAAAATAATTAAAGCATAGGACTAGTCGGCAAATATTTTTTAAATTTAATTATAAAATAAAACATGAAAAAGATTAAATCATTTATAAGTACAACCAGACAAAGACTTGAACAAAGAACTTTCATAGGTCAATGGGCCTCCCTGCGAAGAAAAATATTTTCTGCTAGTTTGCCAAATATTTTTTCATAATCATTCATACTCGATATTAGAGGGGCGTCAATTTTGGCTGCAGCTTTTTGTATGTGCATATGAATATATATATTATCGCACGTTAAACGTCAGAGGCCTTGGCAGTTGTATGAGGGACAGGTGATTTATGTCACTCAGCAGGTCGAGAGATCGAATGATTTTTCTTGTTATAGTAATTTAAACTTCATAAATTTGTTTATAAGAAATAAGATAACAAGCGTTATTTAATCAAGTTAAATGATCTGTTTATTCACAATAATACAATTTTTCAGTAAATTAAACAATTAAAAAAAATTAATAAAAAAATAAGAGAAAAAAGATGAGAGGTGCAAACAAAACAAGAAAAATAGATTGCATACATAGGTGTGTTTGTTGGCCTGTGATTTGTGGCGCTGGGATAAAGAAGGGATTATTTTTTATAAACCATATTCGAAAATATCTGTTCTTCGTCAACTTATTTACAAACAAAAGGCAGAAAATCACGACATAGCTTGAATACTCATGAAAATAATGACAGAAGAAGACAAAATATCCAAAAGTTCCGGTCGCAGGGGAAAAAAGGTACTCGGTCAAGCTCGCGTTAACGCTGGTATGGTGGGAGGAAAAAGCTCTTTAGTTTGAGTAGATTGGCCGTGATATTTAAAGGGTAGAAGTGAAAGTAGCTCGTATTTGCTACGAGTAGATACGTGGTCCTGCCTAGGGTTGTGATTGGTTGGAACAATTTGCTCCAACGGTTGATTAACCTCATGTGGTGGTGGTAGTCCTGATATTAAAAATGGCTCAATATATTATTTATTTTATACTAAGGTATTAATATTTCAAATCTCTGGCATATAAATTGTTTTATTTCATGGAATATTTCTCGTTGTACGCAGTAAGCCAATGAAACAGTTTAGGTAGAAAACGAAAAATTACTACGACTTTTTTATTTTTTTGAATACGCTTATAAAGTGAGATATTTGTTTAATCTCAAATCGATATAACGTTTTGTTAAAGTTTTCCACATTAAATAACAAGGATTCTTTTGAATCACTTGCACTTGCATAACTTATTATTCTAAAGTTATTTAAATCTCACATCTTCCAGACCTAAAAACTCACGTCTGGATCTCATTATCATTGTTTCTATCTTAAATAAGGGGAAAAAAGTAAAAAATCTAGTACCATGAAAAACAAAAATGTCATAACAAAAATTGTTGTTTAGTAATTAGGATGTAGTTTAACAAAAAATATAACTACAGTAGTGATGCATACAAATTAATTCAATTTCAAAAAAGTAAAATAGAATATTTCCTTCAATTTTATTTAATACATGCTGCACAAAATAATTTGGTGTTTTATTGCTTATTTTTAGATAGCTGTCAATATCTTCTTCCGATTTTTGTGGCTTTTCCTTGCCAGAGAAGTAGCCACGTGCTCACAAAATGTGGTAGTCTCACAAACACTATGTGGTAGGCTCCAAACATAAAAAATCCTCGACACCAACAAATAAATGGCTTGTAATTTTATTCAAACGCTCAAAAAAAAGCGTTCAATCAATGACATGATTTACTTACAAAAGGGTTAGCGCTTGATCCAAAAAACAGATGGTAGGAAAAATAAACGTAAAACAAAAACACGGGCAGGACATATACAAACTGATATAAATAAATTATAAGTAGAGCTGCGTAGTACAGTAGTAAAATTCAATTGACATGCACATAGTACGCATTGGTACTATCACACTTCTTGGGCTCAACTCTATATAGTGTCGCTTCTTTGATGTATGCTAGATAGAGCTATAGGAAACTCAGACATCGGAAGGGAAAAGCTCAGAAAAATGTTTCTGATAGTGTGTGGGCTGTTTTAATTATATATGTCCTTAACCGCAGAATAGGATGGGTGCGTTGGGAGAAGAACTTTATACATATCTGTGTATATAGTATAGAGCCCCAATATTGTATCAAGTACTATATCTATGGAAGATTTAGTAATGGCACTTTTTTTATTATACAGGTAGGAGCTTACAAAAAATTTCTAAATGTTTAAGTCAATGCAGATAGGTAATATAGGATTGATTTTTATATTACATGCGATTTTTTGACAACAACTTTAGCTACCAAATACGTGAAATCGCACGTGGTGTGTTTTAGTAGACCGTATTATGGAGTAACGGAGAATACCACGTCAATTGTTAATGTAATTTGAACTCAACCCTCATTTTAAAACTAATCTGTTTGTATCTTCCAGCCATACAAAAAAAAAAAAGGTTTAAAGGCAGTCGGGGTCAAATTGAGAAATTAAATGAAAACTATTTGCCTAAATAAACCAGTATAAATTTGAGGTTTTTATTCCAGAAAAAATGTTTATACGGTCAATCATGAATGATCTTTTCAATTATTGCAAAGAAAGACCATTTCTTAACCATAACCATAAAAAAACTGTAATTACCTATCAGACTCGGAACACTTTCTTTCTTAAAAAAATGACGGCTTTTTCAATTGTAACGAGGCCGGAACTTCACTAACTCTATAACGAAAAAAAACTGATTTGTAAGTAGCAGTTCAGAATAATTATAATTTTTAATGTAGATTAATAAAAATCTCTCATATTTTAATAATTTTTTTTTTCAGTGTGTAATATTTCACTTAGTGTCTATATGACGGAGATAATTTAACTTTATTTAAATATTTAATGATACCAATGCTCATTTAAATTTAGAGAGAATAGTTTATAGAATCATAAGTCATTGCTGAACAAACTTCTGATAAATAGAACAAACATAGACGAGAAAAATTGTAATTCCTAAAGCTGTTTTTTCGCGGAGTACAAATTACCTGACCTTTTAACTAACGAAAGCTTCAATAACCATCATAAAGTTTAATCATGCCCAAATTTAATGACAAAGAATATTTTTTCATTCATTAATCAGATTAACAGACGGTTTTTACTTATTCTACAACATTATGAAAATTAAAAATTTTAAAAATAAATAAACCCATAATTCGTATTATAGAAAATTAAACAAACAAACGAAGATATAAGTACACGACGTAATAAATGTACACCAAATTTTTATGTAGCATTAAACACATGGAAATCATACTATAAACAAAGTTTTGTGAATTTTTGAATTCTATTTGGTAGTTAATACTGTGGTATAGCGTTTAAGAATGTAATACAGTTTTAAAGTTAACTTTTTACTTTAACAAAAAACTAATGGAATACCAAGTAACAGTTCAATATCGAGTACTAGTTACACATAAATTGGTCAGAATAATTCCTAAAATATATAATTTAAATTGTTTAGTGAACTTCAGAAACATGATTAAATTAACATACAACCAATTAACTGTTGTAAATAAACGAGTAAGTTATTCGATATATAACTTAAGTTGCTACTTAATTTTTTGTGTTACCCAAACATTTAAATAGTTTAGTATTTAAAAAAATGATAATATACATTGCTGAAAAGTTGCTTGTTATATAAAGTGTATCTCCAATAGAAAGTAGCTTTAAGCCTATATGGTGCATTGCTTTGAAATTTTGTCATGTATTGGTTTCTTTGCAACTTGTCCTACGACGATTGGCTTTCGTTTTGTTTGTTTTCGGAAATACAAATAAAATGAGGAGAAGTTGGAAAGGGGTTGACTGTGTCGATGGGCGTGACTTTTTTCCCACTCCATAGCCAGAAAATTTTGGTGGTGGGAAAGGGGATTCCAAGCCCTTCAAGGCATAGCCCTACCACGTCACTGTCTCGCAGTGCGTCAGCTAGACAACACCTCAACCCCAAGTGATTACTGTGTTCTACGTTTCCTATACAGTTTGTCAAAGGAATTTAGTGCTCAAATCGATATTTATCCGTGAAAAGTGTCCTGTGAATCTCGAGAACCCAAACTCCCAGCATCAAAAGATCGTCCAATTCCAGCCGTACCCAGCTTTATCTGAGGAGATTTCGAAAGTCATTGTTTGCGTCACGAGAATCAAGTTAACAAGTAAGTACGTGATTAAATTCTCTCTCTGGCAGAAATAGATTTATTTCGCTCTTATTAAAGTCTTTTTGTTTTCTCTTGAATGATGCACTTTTTTGATACATATTAAGCTGAGCAATGCACGCTATATAACTGAAAGCTTTTGTCGAAGTTATGTCTTAAAGAAAATAATTTTTTCTATTATTATTACTTCTTTGCTTATTGTTATTATAACACGTGGCCCCTATGAAAAATACAATTTTCTATTTCTTTCTCGTAAGCGTGTGTGAAAGAAAAAAAACATTTGACATAAATTCTTATTTATAAAATGCAGTGAGTTTCAAGAAAAGCTTAAAGTTTTCTATGTGAGAGGATAATAGAGGGCGTTTCGTACACATTAACGTAGAAATTTACAGTAAACATTACTTCAACATAATTTCTTTGTTTTTTTTAAAAACAGCGTTAACTTAACTCAACAAGCATAATTAAGCTTTTTTTTTTATTTAGAAATTTTATGTAAAACTAATAAAATGTTACCAATAGTTACGGAGACCTCGGAAGGCACTTTAACATTGTTTTGCATCCTAAATAATGAATTACAAAAAAGTTTATTCTTATTTTTCTACTTATTTCATCACAGCTTCCCCATCTAATGAAGATTAACAATATAATGTTTTACTAAAAACTTTAAAAAATTGTATATAGATGTCAACTGTTTAAAAAATCTAAAAATCTGACGTTACTAACATTTGAATAATGTCTTAGCCTTGAATGCTTTTGAAACATTTAAGTTTGTTTCGTGCACCTCATTTTTTCCGTAACTAATTATCCGTTACTTATTAGAGTACAATAACAAGCAGAATAACATTAAAGATTTAAAAATAGTAAGTTATACGTATTTTTACGATGTCAAGAAGTGGTAAGCTTAAAAAAATAGTACTTGAAAAAGCCAAGAAGTTGAGAAATTCGATGAAATTTGTAAAATTAGAATTTGGACGAATTTAGATGCATATATTTACGTATACCTTACTTAATCAAAAATCAAAAATAAAGAAAGTCAAGCTTTTCAAATATTTTTTATAGTTTTGTTAAGTAACTTTCGTAACAAATTATGTCAAAAAAATGGTAAAAAGGGTTAAAAATCCTATAATTTGGTTTTAAAGTAAGAGTGTAGATATGTATAAAATTGTATAAAAAATTATGTGCCACACAATTATACAACAAAAGCATATTCAAGATTTCTTGATTAAAGTATACATACTTCCGGAAAATATTTTATTTCTATTGAGATTGAAAAAATAATAATTTGAGATTTGTTAATGCTCAATTTCTAAGCACATTATCTACTATTTTACAAAATATAAAGTAAATTTTGTAATTTATTTAGGATTACTAAAAGAATGTTAACTATAATGAAAATATGATAGCGTTACAAAAGTTAAAAATAAGAATATAGAAATGCGACTTTCACAAATTTCATACTTGATTAATTTTAGACTATAAATACTATATTACGCACCAAGGGAGCAAAAAATGGCATTCCTTCCCGGGTGTGTAATTGCCTCCTGAACCGAAGGCGAGGCAAACACCCGGGAGATGATTTGATGACCCGTACTTTGTTCCCGAGACCCGTATACGATTTTTTCTCTTCCTCCTCTAAAAATACGACGTTTTTCCCTGATTTGAGGGAGAAAAGTGCAACATAAGGTTTTTGCCTCTCAGGTCAAAATCGTATTTACTGCTTATTAGAAACAGTATTTTAGCATGCTCTGCGAGGAAATTGCCTCCCGAGCCGTAGGTGAGGGTGGGAACCACGCAGAGGATGGCACAATACTTTTCCTATGAGTAGTGCATGCGATTTTTTACCTGGGGGGAATGTGGCACTTTGCTCCCCGAAATCAAGAACCAAAGTCTTACTTTCGGCAGAGGAACAAGAAAAAAAAATTGTACTGCTGTATAAATATTGTAAATTAAATTAAATAAAATATTTGTTTCACTATGCGTTAGTAGTTGTACTCACGTAAAATAGTCTTGCGTTCACTAACTCGTACAGAGTACGTTTATACAATGATTTTATTTAATTCTGTGAGTAAACGTGTATATTTTCTCAATCTATTTTCAGTTAAAAATGATGAAGCTAACTAGCCTCGTTGTAATATTCGCCGTTGTTTTATTCATGCCATGTGATTCAGCGAAAAACATGGAAAGTCAAGTTCCTGTAATTTTGGATGTACAAAAGTTCTATGCGACCACCAGCATAGGAATTATTTATAGGAACAACGAAGGTGAGTAAAAGTAAAGCGATTATAATAATTATTAATAGTAAATATCAGCAATTTTTCTTTAAATTCACAGATATACATTCGGTGATTAACATGGTTAAAGAATTTTCGCGTAAAATGGTATACTCCGTAGCTTCGACTATATCGGATCTTCCAGAAAAGTATCCGAAACTAAGAAATTACTCAAAAACCCTTTTCGTGGCGTTTTTAAATACTGACAATGATTTCGAAAAATTTACGCGTTTCTCGAGGCATCATAATCTTTCGCCTCACGTATGGTTATTGTTATTCCGGCCTGCCGTTACTGAACAAATTGATAGCACTTGCCGATATCCTAAAAAGAATTACCTTCACTTGAATATGGAAAGTGAAGTCTTAATAAAATGCGGAAACAATAAAAACATTCATGAATGGTTCGCTGTCGGGCCCCAAAATGAATTACAAGTTAATAAATTATTCGAGTGGAGCAAGAAGGATGGATTGACCGTAATAGACAAACGAGCTTTTGTTCAGAGGCGAAAGAATTTAAGTGGGGCGTCGGCTACAATTATCGCTGAGGTAACGAATTTGTTGAGTAAAAAATTTGGTTTATTTTAAAATACCACAATTATTGCAATTAAAAAACTAAAATTTTTTTCTACAATTTTCGTAGTCTTTTTCGTTTTATTCATCAGTAGTTAAAGATTTTGCATTAAGAACAGGATTGGCCTATAAGTATAAAAATGATTCCCATGTCAAGAAAGAATCAAATGAAAGTGTCAATAATACATCAATTGATTCTACAAAATTATTAAATGAGAGTATTATTTTCTCTGGCGAGTATTTGAGTGAAAAAAATTTAGATAAATATGACATAACGATTGAAGTTATGGATTTTCAAGATACATTATACTATAAATTACCAGGTACTATGGAGATTCCATGGAAAGCTTTTTTTGAGGTAAAATATTTCAACTGAAGAATATTTATGACTTTAATTTCATGTAACGTTTTATCTTGTTTATTAAACAGGTTTTTAGCAAACGCATTTGGATTTTCTTGATTATACTCGTACCTGTTTCTTCAGTATTATTTGGTGTGATTTTAGTATTACATAAAGATAGAAGAGGATTCGTTCATAAATTGTCAGACGGTTTTTTAAATGTATGGCGAATCTTTGTGCATCAGGAGTTTACAGGTAAACTATTAAGGAAGATTTCTTATAAAAATACAAACACGAGGTTAATATTACGTTATTTTATACTACTTCGTTCAAGGTTTTTTTGATTATTTACATCCATTAAATAAAATTATCAAAGGGTTGTACATTTCGAGCGGTACTATTTTTATTAGTTATTTCTCTTATGTTTCTTGAAACAAAATTATGGACTAGTTCATAGGACGTTAATCCTATAAATTTTAATACATTTTTTAAAGTAATAATCATTTACGAAATAATACGAACGTGAAGTAAGTGACGGAGGACTCACTATCGACTCTTTTAATTTTTATTTTCATGTATTAGATCACTAATATATTTTCATGCATTTAATTTTTTTCACTGTGGCATCATTGTGCATCATGTGATGCCTTTCTCTTTGATAATAATATATTCTTATAGCTCTCTAGCCTTTTTTTTTCTTTAAGTAGTTTTTCAACGTATACCTAAGAAAATCCACAAAAAGTGTTCTAATTCGATCCCCCATTTAAATAAAAAAATTTTTTTGAGGCATACTATTGAAACTGGGCCCATTTTACTTGTAATGTCATGGGCTACAAAGAAAAAAAATTTGATCATGGATTTGAGTCAGAGTAACACCCTTTTTTGTGGTTTACGTACTATTATGCATATAATATAGATGCTACTATTGACTATAGATTACAGATTTCATGCTTTTTGTATATAATAACAACATTTTTGAGCTTGAATAAGTTACGGTTAAGCGTATAAAATGTACTGTTAAAATAAAACTAGAATAACTGAGATTAGTTGTTTGAGTAGCTAATTCATTTTGCTCTCTTTTCACTGTTATGTAAACTTAAAAATTGAATGTATGAAATCAAAACAAAGAAATTGGGTCTGGATTATAAAAAATAATTGAATATTACAAATTACCTCAAGAATACTGATTTTATTGTACTCTATGTTGTTTGTGTCGATAGCGTTGAACACGTATGACTCAAAAATTGATATACGCAAGTACACGAAAGACATTTAAAATTTTTTAACATCCATCGCTTTTTCATAAAAATTTTTATGCTCGCAAGATAATCTGCTATGAGGTAAAAATTTTCAAAACAAGCTTAAGTCAATGTGACACAATTTCCTGTTATATACACAAAAAAGTTGTATCAATTTATTGTATAATCCCACATTGTTTGTGACATTATCAATAAAATAAACCATACATTGAAGGTGTGCCTCAAAAAAAAAATGTTTTTGATACAAATTTTGAAAGTACGTTCATGACATGCAAAAACAAATTTCTAAGTTAAAATATTATATTTTTTTAAATGAGTTGACCATTTGTCTAAAATATTAAGTAATAATAATTTTTACCATCCCGCCCCGACCAAAAATCTGTAAATTTTAAAAAATTACAAAATTAAAATCCAAATTAATAATATATTTTATAATTAGGTTTTATATTTAAGTAACCTAAATATTAAAGTCCCTCGGGCCCGGTGCTTTTCTTGGTGACAGGCAACATCAGATACAAAACCAACACTGCGATTGGCGCCCTAGGTAATAAAAACAATTTTTGCAACTTGTACCTAAACATAAAAAACACCTGCGCCAATTGAGCATGTAAGTCGTACTTGGTGACCTATAACGTACACAATGGACATAATTTTGGAGAAATAAAAGAAACCTTAGAACGTTGAGTCGAAAAATACTTCCTCTAGATTTCAATTTACATTCTTGAAAATTAGTTCCTCTAGATTTCAATTCATATTTTTGCAAAATACGAACCAAGATTTTTTTTAAAAAACAAACTTATACATAAAAAGAAATATAAGTTTTCGTTGTACAATCGCCATCATGTTAGGGGCTATTCAGCGGCCAGCGGGACCTGCAAAGTTGGGTTTGAGGGTCTGTAGGGTTATCAGGTTGGATGGTAATGGTGTGGCAT